>NC_058410.1:35023095-35121154 GCF_002201575.2 Neomonachus schauinslandi
GGGGGGGGGGGGCAGGAAGTAGCCACAACATCACTCAGTAGATTCTATTACTTTAGCTCTTCAGACTCAAAGATTGTGACGTTTGTAGTACCTTATAAACTCCTCAAGAGCAAAACTCTGATCTCCCATGGTGTTATGTTATGAACAGTTAGTAAATATTTATTGGATAAATTAATAAATTAATGGTATCCTTTTTGTGATTCTGTTTTATATTCTGACTAGGTGGAGACTGCCTGTTGGAAGCTCATTAAATGTCCTTTATCTGTTTATGGTCTGACTCTCCTTCAACCCAGAGAATCTAAATTCACCCTACAGATATGACCACTGGCTGTACTTTAGACTACACCATCCTATTTTACAATACTTCATAGATTTGTGGTATTGCTTGACATATTATGTTTGGAGACTATAATGATAGCATTATTTCTCCTAATATCACAGGGTTTGAAGGACTCTGCTTCAGGATGCTCTCTAACATGTGCTGGTGTGGAAGGTCTTTCATGAGCTGGCTTTTGCCACACTCCAGGACCGTGTTTGTTTATTGACAATTTTGCCAGCATTCTACCATTTAGTTTGCAATTCCTTTAGCATTCTCTACTTTACACCTCTTTGATTCATTTGTCTGTGCAGTTTCCTCAACCTGAAATGCCCTTTCCTACCTTGTCTACCTTTGGGACTTACCTTGAGATTCTAAAATGTTTAATATAAATACTCTTGAGTTACTTTATTCTTTAGTTCAAATGAAATATTAATGGCAAATAATACATCTCTTTCAAACTCCAATGAACAAATTTCTTGCCTACTGTTTTAGCACAAAATTTTGAAATTGCTCCACTATTTTGTGACAGTTTCCCCTTTCACAGCTAGTATTTTGTGCCACCATAACTGTTCCATTCACTAAGGATTTCCTATCATTCCCTAGAATGGAAACCCCTCAGGAGCAGTAACCTTGCTCTGTCCACTGATGTATTTCAAGTTCCTAGAATAGTGCCTGGCTCATAAATAGGCACTCTGCCATTTTGTTGTTGTTGTTGTTCGGGTGAATGAATGTATTTATAGCTTCTATATGCATGCACATCTAGTTGAAAAGTCCTTGCAGGTTTTTTTCTTATCATCTTCTCTCATCCTTTTTCTTCTTTTTCTTCCTCATATTAAATCTTTTATGTACTTATATATACTATGTTTTTAAAAAAACACCAGCTTCATCTTTTTTCACTTCCCTATTTGTTTTATACACCACAATTTATACTTTCAAAAATATTTGAAGTTCCCATTCTACCAATATGTCTTAATTGGAAACCAAAGTCTTCTATAATTTGGCCCAATTTAATTCAGCTCTAATTCGACTTGGCTGCCTACTCATCATTTCTGAACAAATTTACTTTACACTTTCCTGCCTTATATCATCCATTGACCTCTCATAGAATGCTCCCTTTTCCTCTCTGTATGTGTCCCTACCCACGGGCATCTTACACTACTTTTAGGTCCTGCATTTATCTTACTTCCCCTAGGAGGTCATCCCTGATTATTTCAACAGCTCCCCAAACAATGAGAGCAATTACAATTTTAAAGCTGAGGAAAAACTAAAGGACTGTAGGAATCCTTTCTACAGAGAACAATGCATATCCACATCTGCCCAATATCCTAAAGAGTCAAAAATGCCTTTAGTCTTCTGTGCCATTCACAAACTAGCTTATATCTTCATGGTATCAACCGTTTTACTCTCCAACTAAATTATAAATCCTTGGAGGGTATAGATCATGTTGTGAACATGTGTATGTTTCCATATAAGTGCCACAATGTCTTGATTAGAGCTTAAATTTTTCTAAAAAAATCAAAAATCTGTAGCTATTGAAGTCCTTCTTATAAAAAATTTTCAATAAGATTATTAACAGCTAAACTTGTACATTTTTCTACTCATGCTACCTACTGCAAAATTACTTATACATGTGTTCACAAATATACTTTTAAGAATCTCCAAATGATATTTAATTCCATTCCAATTTGGGAAATTCCAAAAACCTAAATATAATTTTTATAACACTTTGATTACATAGGAAGGAAAAAAATGAAACAATACTCTGGAGAATTCTGTGCCTTAAGTTGTCCCATATCTTCACTTTGCCTTATCCTTTCTTCTCCAAAATCAGCCATATGTGTGTGTATGTGTGTGTGTGTGCACGTCCTCAGTATGAAAACAAATGGATACATCTCTGAAGTCAAAATTGTAGTCGAATGCTTACATGCCAAAGTACAAAAATGTGATGGGGGCTAGAGAAGGAAATCAGAAAGAGAGAAAGGATCTCCAGGAAGGAGAAAAATAATTTCATGTCTTTAAAAGTTTCATAGTAACATGTAAAGAAAATATATTTTTAAATCCCTAAATGGATTTATTTTATGTTATGAAATACCCCTCTCTAAAAGAAACTAAAATCTTTTCTCTACTATAACTTGTTTCTACAATCTTGTCTTTGCTATTAAAAATATGAAATAGTGTAGCTTTTTAATATACAGCATCCAATTTGTAGAGAATTCATAGAATCAAAGATAAAGCAAATTTCAAAGGAATAGGTAACAATATTAGGTTTCTTCTGCAAGAATATACTTGTTTCACTCAGATTCCCCAGAGGAAATAAACACATTTAGAATATACAAAGAACCATTCATCATTTTGTTAAAAGTATAAATAATCCACTAGGGGGAAATGTGGGGAGAAAAGCCTAAGAGCAATATGTGACTCTGGAATACAAAATTAGTTTAGACAAATTATTTGAAAATATACTGTAAAAAATAATACTTTGCTCTCCATAACTGAACAAAATGACAGAGAGAGAAATTCACATTTTTGTCATCCAATAGAACTCTTCCCTTAGAATAACAGAATATATGAACTAACCTTTCAACAGGACAATTAATCATTTCTTAATCTGCATCATTCTCCAACTTCAACAAAATATCTTCACATTTTTAGGACTCTCGAAATGGATATATCATGGACTCAAATATAGAATGAGACTTTCAAATGTCAAAAAGTCCCAGGTGCTACCCACAAAAACCGTACAAATCACAAGAATCAGCTATTCGTTAATGGACCAAACATGTGTATCAGCCACTGAAACAGCTTTAAAATCCTTTTAGCTGTTGTGTTTGGCCTGTTTGTCTAATCTATGGACCAGTGTGGACTGCGTGATATGGTTATTTTTATCAGAAGCCCCAAAGTTTCTACACCTGAAGATTAGTAAGTCTCCTGGAAAGAGAAGTTCGGTCCAAATTTTGCTAACTCAAGAGTGGATTGGGCGTCACAACAATTCTTGTATCTCCAAATAAGAATTTGAAATCTTGGATTCTTTTAATACTTATATGCCTGAGCTTACAATATATCCAGGCTAATTTGGCATGCCTGGGCGAGAACTGGATTGGCCTCATAAAACTAGAGGAAATAAATTCTAGATCCATTCCCTCCCTTACGTACCGCAAGCCACACCTCTAATCCAAACCCCAATTACCCAGCATTTGCTTTTGTTTGTAATGGTAGTATTTACAGTTTCTGTTATGAACTATTTATGCAAATAGCCTTTAATTTTTTAAATATATTTAACAATGATTTACTATCGGCCAGGCATTATTCTAAGCACTTTATAAATATTATTTCAATTGATACTTATAATTCTATGAGCTGTGTACCATTATTTTCTTCAGGTTAAAGATGAGAATACTGGGACACAAAGAAGTTGAATAATTTGCCCAAAGTCACATAATTTATAAGCAGTAAAGCTGAGGTTTGAATCCAGGCAGTCTGACTTCAAAGTCCATCACAACCAATCAATTGATTTTTTTTTTAAGATTTACTTATTTATTTGAAAGAGAGAGAGCACAAGCAGGAGGGGCAGAGGGAGGGAGAGAATCTCAAGCCCCACACACAGCTCCATCTCACAACACTAAAATCATGACCTGAACTGAAACAAAAAGTAGGACACTTAACTGACTTCACCACCCAAGCACCCCTAGTTAGTCAATTTAAATTAATGTTCTTGACAAGGGCCCACCCTATTCAGTCAACTCCACCATGGTCCAGCTATTGCTCACTGATGAAGACAAAAAGATTTTGTTTCTTATAATGAATTTGTTTTCTTTGAAGACTCAAGTCACTAATTATGCCTTCCATATTTTGACCATCCATGTTCTTTTTCTTCACCATGCATTTTCTCTCATAAGGATCTGCTTAAAGTCCATGTAAAACTGTGATTGGTTTGTAATTTCCTTACCTGAGTCATGGTCTAATAGATCCTCCCTCTGCTAGCTGGAACATGACCTCTTGCCTGCTAGACCTACAGAGCAGGTCTATTTTGGACTTGGTCCTAAATAACCAATTTGGCCCTGATTTAGTCCTTGCCCACTTACGATACTGTCCCTGCAAAAGTATGGCTCTTTCCTTCTTCAAATATTGCTCAAGGCTAATCTTAACAGTACTTTTAATCTAAGAAATATTTGCTTTTGTTTGCATGGCAATATATTCATCATTACATTAATACATTTTATATTCAGTAAGCTCTCAATAAATACGTGTGGGTGGAAAAGAAGAAAGGAGAAAATGACAGATGTGAGGAGAGGCAGAGAGCAAAGAGAGGAAAAAAAGACACCGAAAGAGTTACCCATATAAGGTATTATCTAACAGGATAATCTTACAGCAAATGTCTACTGCTCTTAAATTTTTACCTAAATTTTGACCCCCCAAATGACAATTATAACAATTAACTCTTTAATTACATCTATAGCCTCACAGACAAAATAATGTAAACTAGGATAATACATGCACCACCACTACCATCCATGAAAACTTTTATCTAATAACTTTGAATTCCATTTTAAAACCCAATCTTTTAAGTAATGATTTATTTTTTATCATTTCTAGAAATGTTACTCCAGGGGGAAAATGAGACCCAAAAAGATAAATGTTAGCAATTAAACTAGAATTTTCTATCTTATGCTAGATGGTGCATTTATAAAGCCACATAGAAAAATACGAATCATCTTTATGACAATTGTTACAAGAATCATTAGTGCTAGTCTCACATTAAGTAAGGAAATAAATTGCTTTGCTAAAAATTTAATCCAACTATTCCTTTACATATTTGCTGAAGTGAACAACATTTTACATGCTAGAAGGGCAGCTAAGGATCCTAAACTTCTTGCAGCAAACAATTAATATGCTTTACTATTATGAAACATCTATGTGTTGACAGTATAATTAGACCGGATATAGTGTAGAGGCTTGTTTCATTGTCTTGATTGATCTGACCTGTCAAATCAAGTCAAAACCATCAAATCAAACTTGACATGGACAAACAATCATACACATGTGAATCCCATTTCATAACCCACTACAGTAGAGATTTTGAGCAGTGTAAATAAGAGAAAACTAAAAAATAAAGACATTGTAATAGCAATAATACTAATTATAACAGGAGTCCCTACATCCAAACCCCATGACATCTTCTCTTTTCAAGTTTCAATTATAGAAGAATTAAATTATCTTTTGATATGTTCCTTATTCACATACTTTTTCCTTTTTTCTACAGCCAGCTGCTTGTTGGATATTTACCTAATAATTTACATTATGTCTGCTTTTGAAGAACAGTCAAGTAAAAGAGACAAAACACAAACCAATTGGTTGTGCCCTTGGGTATGTGCAAAATGTTGATAAAGGAAACACATATTTACATTAAAAATAGTTTTTTGGGTTATAATGGAGTTAATTCATCAACCTGATGAACCTCTCTAGCAACATGTAAAATAGTAACTTGGACATATGAAAACGTTCCTAAAACTTGTAAAAAAAAATGTAAAGATACACAAAAATTCATCATAGGATGATAAATTTTAAAAAATTAGGTGTGCACAGTAATCTTTGATCTTCATACATATTATAATTTAGCAGTAAAACCAATGTTTGTATAGGACACAGATAAGAGAGAAATAGCAACTTTCTTCCTAGAAAAACCCATGGTTTTATTTCCTGCTGGGAAAAAAATCTCACATCACTACCATTTCTGTATAATTGGCTCTTCTACCAGTCTGTTCCTGTTTAGTACAACCTCCACACCATCACTTTATAATCTATTTACAAAAATCTATCAATTTATGTCAGTCCTCTGCTTTAAAATATTGGCTAGCTCTCCACACCTACAGAATAATTCCTTATCGTGGCAATAATATCCTTAATTTGACCTTAGATGAATTCTATGCCCTTTATTCTACTTTTCGACTATCTTGTTCCCTTACTCAATTCCATGGGCTTCAACTTCCCAGCCTTCTCTTAATTTGCTATATTATTTCATACTTTTTTATTTTTTCTGTTGGAATGTTCTACATTGCCTGGTAAACTCTTATGCATCCCACAAAGTCTAGTATAAATGTTACTTCCTCTGTGAAATCATTATCTACCATTCAAAGAAGAGTTAGTTGCTTCCTCCTGTTTTCAAAAGAGACATTTATTCATAATTATTGTGCCATGCAAGTTGGGTCATGGATATTTGTACAGAAGAAGTCCTGTGGTATACTGACAATAGCTAGCCATGTAGAGTCAGCCTCGTTAGTTCACAGGCTTTCCACACCAGCTGATGTAGGTGAAGTGCCCAGCCCATTATATGTGTTTTATTAAATGGATAAATGATTTATAAAACTTTCTATTTTGAGGTAATAACCTAAGGAGATACTTCAAATATTAAAAATATTTTACTTCTAAATGAAATGGAAAAGAGAATGCACAAGAGTGGTTATATGAGGCTTGGTTTATTTACATGTTCTAAGTTAATCTCTATGAAGTAGGGATTCTATATCCCATATGTTGACTATAATGTCACGGAAATTAAAAGTAAAACATGTCATCCCTAATGACTTTAAAATAGTTTATTTTTTCAGTGCTAATCATGAGTCTTTCACTGGCAATCCCAAGTCTTTTTTAAAAATACTTTTGTTCAGATTTTACATTTTTAATTTTCTATCTCATCTTTTTCAAGGCCTATGATTTTGAACAAAAGGCAGGATAAGCTATAAAGCTAATAAAATATGTTCATAGCTGGAGAAACCCCCACAGGTGACACATTAAAATGAGTAATAAAAGGAGTATAAAAAGAGGGATAAAACAGAGGATATGAAAACCAATACCCACCTTCCCCTCCACTAGTGATGAATAAATCACTAAACCTAAAATAAGCCTAAGATAAAAAAATCTAAAAAAAAAAAAAAAAAAAACCTATGTCCCTGAAATAAGTGGATTGAGGGGTTACATGCAGACATTACTACTAATTTAAATATTCAATACTTTGGTTTCACAGATCCAGATTGTAATATAATCTTTATGCAAATTCTTTGAATGTGTATTTCCTGAACAATTTGGAAGTTTCTACTATAGAGAAAGGGAGTTGAGGGTGCAAATCTAACTTGCCTATGCACAACAAATACAGTATTTTTCCTATAAATTATATTTGGATTGGGGCCACATTATTAAAGCAACATCACTTGAAATAAATACCAGAAAGCAGATTTTGTGTTTTGCAATAATTTTACACTGACTGAAAAGCTACAGAGATTGGATCATAATCACTGAGACCCTGATAGAGCAGATGGATTCATTATCTAAGCACACAAGCTAGACCAGCAGAACCCAAGAATCTTTCTGCCCATGGCTGTTTTCAGGTCCTTGTTAAGTAGGTAAATTTTTTGTATGATTCCCAATAAAATGTCCTCACAGACAGCATTGTAAACGGGGACAAAGCAGATGTATACTTATGTCTGTATATTCTCTATATACAACATTTCAAATTTATGCCTTGCAAATTATTTAGAAAAAAACCTGTATTATAATTCCAGATGGCTACTTAATTTTATCATGAAATTTATTTCAAAATCTTCAAACATTTTACCACTGATAAACTATATTGGCAAAGATATATGTGATTGATTAAAATTGATGTTTATAGCAGGTGGCCAAATTACACAAATCTGCTTTGCTGTGAAGCTGTATTAAAAACACCACTAGTAAAACTAATCTGCCATTTTAAGGAAACCATTCAAGCCAATCCGCTAGCAGTTGCTTTTTTAAAAATTTTGACCATGCCCTACCAATATGCTAATACCCATCTGGGACACAATCCATTAAAATAATCCAAAGATGCCAAATGCAATGATGACAAGATTCTTTCATTTGTTCCCCCCCCCAAAAGGCTGAAAACACTCTGAAAGCTTTCTTTTCCTTACCTATTTTTAGTTCTGTATTATGTTGGGAATTTGTAAGCAAAATGTCATGCTGATCTCAGAAACTTCCAAGTCCTCTTAATACTAGTATCTGTTATATACTTGCATAATACTGGTGAATGTTTCCCCATATGCCATTTGCCACTCTAGTTTTCAGAACCCAACACTATTTACAAAGACTGTATCTAGGAGGTAACCCAATTATGTAGACGATAATGGTCAGAAAATAAGTGACTCACATTGCCCATCTCACATTTAGTAACAGTGTTGATGGATATAGGACCAGAGATCAAAATACGTCATTTATATCTGGCGAGTAATAGGCTAATACCAGCTTTGTATGAGCACAACCAAGTGGACCATTTTGTTAGAGCTCATTACTAAAAATAAAATCTTAATAAAATAAATCAAAGCAAACAAAATAAACCAGTTTGTATTTTAAAAGTCATAGATCTAACTTCAAGGAAATACTCATAAAATTTGAATTTCTATCAGAAACTCTAATGAGCTAATATTTTTTGAAAGTTTTCAAAATTTCATCTCATGGAGTTTTTAAAAACCTAATTAACGGTATGTGTACATGTGTATAACATTAACATGTATGTTAGTGTATATATGTGTTAGTGTATACATATATGTTAGTGTATATGTTAGTGTGTGTATGCATATATATGTACATATATATGGCATTTTGGTTTTATCATTCTAGCAGCACTTGATATTGTCACAGCTCTTGCTGGTATAATTTAAAGGCTTTTAATGTCACAGAAAAAAAACATGTTATTAGGCCTGAGAAAGATGGATTGGTTACAGTTCATAGGATGCTGAACCACCAAATTTATATCCAAGCACAAGATGTTTTGAAGTTTCTTTATCATTTATTTTACTAACTCCCTCCAAAGCTTGTGGGCAAACTTCACATAAATTTAAATATGTACAATGTTGGGGAGGATTTTCTCTGAAAAGTTGTGTCTGTTCCCGTCCATCTTACTTGTAACTTTGCTCAGTCTATCAAAAGAATGCTAACATTTCTGATCACAAAGAGGGAAACACTTTATACTCATGGTATCTCCCCGGTATCTACACGATGAAGACTCAAATCCTCCGTTAGGTATTCAAGGCTCTTTTTCATTCATTCATTCAACATTTATTGAGTGAGTATAATTGCATCTGTCACTATGCAGACTATAATATGCCCAGTTTTGTGAGTCCAACTTTATTTTATACTTGGTTCATAAATGCATACACACATAGCATTCAGATGGACTGATCTGTCCACCCTGCCTTCAAATACACTCATTCATTCCCATTATTGTTGTTTTCCACATGCTATTTCAGGCAACAGACCCTGAGCCAAAGCACAGACTCAGAGGCCTCATCTTCAAGAAGGCTACAAGCTTCTAAGGTCAGAGACTGTCTTTGTTAAACTCTTAAAATCACCCTCTCAACAGTTCTCATTATTTCTCAATAATTACTCATTGCAGGAAGAAATATGTATAATATACAGGATTATAAAAAATTAATATGTTGCATGTGTGTCTTTAAATAAGTTCTACATAATAAACCATAGCACTACTACAGAAAAAATGTTTTGAGGGTTTTATACAGTATAATATTCCTTTTAAATCTAATTAAAATAGCTGCTCTGCAAATTGCTAAATCCATAGATTCTCACTGTCAGTGTTACTGAGATTATTGTTCAATGAAAAGAATAAAATATCATTTCAGGCACATTCTTTTAATTCTGAATTTGCTTAATGCTATGAGTGTGCAATCCAGTGTCTCTAGTATTAAACCAAATCATGTTTCTATGCTCCTAAAAGTCAAATTGCTCTGATATCCCAGTATGATGAGTAACACCTATTAGTTTGGGGAGAGTAAACCTGCATTTGTACTAGTTCTCTTAAACATTCAGTATTCTCGGGCGCCTGGGTGGCTCAGTTGGTTAAGCGACTGCCTCCGGCTCAGGTCATGATCCTGGAGTCCTGGGATCGAGTCCCACATCGGGCTCCCTGCTCAGCGGGGGGTCTGCTTCCCCCTCTGCCCTCTTCCCTCTCGTGCTCTGTCTCTCTCAAATAAATAAATAAAATCTTTAAAAAAAAAAAAAAAAAAAAAAAAAACATTCAGTATTCTCATTGGCAAATGACCAAGAGATCAGCTTAGCTGGATACAAAATATCACACTTTGAAACTGAGGACAGCCAGCAGGATGTTGGGATGACCATTATTCTTCTGAAGCAAGTCACCTTTTCACATCACTTAGCCCAGCCTTACAAGGCACACACTGGCCAGCACTCCTGGACTATTTCTCAACCTGTTAGCTTGTGTCCAATTGCGGTGCATCAGAGAAAAGTAGAATGAGCCAAGAGAATGGTACCCCTTAAAGTAGAAACCAGGAGAGATTAAGTGCATTGTAGGAATGAAGCAAAAGGTTTAAACTGAAACTCTTTAAATGACACTTTTATTTCTTTTCCTTTTTCTTTTATTTAAAGAGTAAACCATGATAGTTATGGAATGGGGCATGAGGGAGGAAAAAAGGACGGGGCTGCCTCTTTCTTGGCCCTTTCTCCCAACGACTGTTACAGGTGCTTACTTAAAGCAGAGAGCCCCTATGGCAACCTTACTCAATGTTATATAGCTCTTTATGACAAAGCCTCTTACCTCAGTCAACTGCAAGACTTAAAACTTGATATCAGAGGAGGGGGGAAAGATGGCGGAGGAGTAGGGGACCCTATTTCACCTGGTCCCCGGAATTGAGCTGGATATCTACCAGACCACTCTGAGCACCCAGGAAACCAGCCTGAGATGTAAGAAGATCTGGATCTCTACAAACAGAATATCGCAGGTGGTTGGTTCCCAGGTATGAAGCGGGGAGCCCTGATTCCGAGGGCAGATATCGGAAGATAAATGGCATCGGGAGGGTGCCTGGCCGTGGGGATCCTACACTGCCGGTGAGCGACAGCCTCGTGCGCTGGGGACGGGGCACAGACTTGCAGACCGGTAGCACTGGGGAAAGGACTTTAGGGCAGCCCCCGGGTCGGAAACCCGGAGCGGCGGGGTCACGCCTGCGAACTGGGAGCGGCTGGTGGTTTTAGAAGCACAAAGGGCAGAGATGTGCCCCGACCTGGAGGCAGGACTGGGGGCACTTTGGAGGGGCGCAGAACCCAGGACGCTGCAGTTTGTAGCAGCACGGACAGAAACAGACACGGTGTGGCCTGGACAGCTCACTGAAGAACAGACTGCGGTCTCTCTGCCCTGAGGCAGAGGGTTGGAAACGGTCTCTTCTGCTCCGACTCCTGGAAGAGACGCGGAAAGCCACCAGGGAAAAGCACCAGAGAACAAAAGCCCCCAAAACTGATTCCCACTGAGCCCATCCCCCGCCACAGGGGGGCAGGGCAACTCCGCCCGAACAGGGTTGCCTGAGTAACAGTGCAGCAGGCCCCTCCCACAGAAGACAGGCTGGGAAAACAAGAGGCCAGCGACCCTAAGGTCCCAAGAAAACAGGTGCATCTTGCTTGGGTTCTGGTCAATAATTTGGACTCTATACATTCCCTCAAACACCCATCAACAGAATGACTAGGAGGAGGAGCCCCCAAAATAGAAAAGACTCAGACATTATGACTTATGCTGCAGATTTACAAATGGATGCAGATATAACCAAGATGTCGGAGATGGAATTCAGGCTAGCAATTGTGAAGACAATGGTTAGAATGGAGAAATCAATTAATGGCAACATAGAGTCTCTAAGGGCAGAAATAAAAGGTGAATTGGCAGAACTTAAAAATGCTATCAATGGGATCCAATCCAATCTTGATAATCTAACAGCTAGGGTAACTGAAGCAGAAGAGCAAATAAGCGACCTGGAAGACAATATAATAGATAAAGGGAAAAGAGGAGGCCAGGGAAAAACAACTCAGAATCCATGAAAATAGAATCAGAGAAAGAAGTGAGACCATGAAGCATTCCAATGTCAGAATAATTGGAATCCCGGAGGGAGTGGAGAGAGAGAGAGGACTAGAAGATGTATTTGAGCAAATTGTAGCTGAGAACTTCCCTAATCTGGGGAATAAAACAAACATTCGAGTCCTAGAGGCAGAGAGGACCCCTCCCAAGATCAAGGAAAACAGGCCAACACCCCGGCATGTAATAGTAAAACTTGCAAATCTTAGAACCAAGGAAACCATCTTAAGGGCAGTTAGGGGGAAGAGATTCCTTACGTACAGAGGGAGGAACATCAGAACAACGTCAGACCTCTCCACAGAGACCTGGCAAGCCAGAAAGGCCTGGCAAGACATATTCAGGGTGCTAAATGAGAAGAACATGCAGCCAAGAATACTTTACCTGGCAAGGCTGTCATTTAGAATGGATGGAGAGATGCAGAACTTCCATGACAGGCAGAAACTGAAAGAATATGTGACCACTAAGCCGGCCCTGCAAGAAATATTAAGGAGGGTTCTATAAAAGGAGAAAGACCTCAAGAGTGATATATAACAGAAATTTACAGGGACAATCTATAAAAACAACGTCTTCACAGGCAACATGATGACAATTAATTCATATCTTTCAATAATCACTCTCAACGTGAATGGCCTAAACGCTCCCATAAAATGGCACAGGGTTGCAGATTGGATAAAAAGACAGGACCCATCCATATGCTGTCTACAAGAGACTCATTTGGAACCTAAAGATACATCCAGACTGAAAGTGAAGTGATGGAGATCTATCTACCATGCCAATGGACCTCAAAAGAAAGCTGGGGTAGCAATTCTTATATCAGACAAATTAGATTTTAAACTAAAGTCTGTAATAAGAGACACAGAAGGACACTATATCATTCTTAAAGGGTCTATCCAACAAGAAGATCTAACAATTGTAAATATCTATGCCCCCAACATGGGAGCAGCCATCTACATAAGCCAACTGTTAACCAAAATAAAGAGTCATATTGATAACAATACGTTAATTGTAGGAGACCTCAATACTCCACTCTCAGCAATGGACAGATCATCTAAGCAGAAAATCAACAAGGAAACAAGAGCTTTGAATGATACATTGGACCAGATGGACCTCATAGATATTTACAGAACATTCCACCCTAAAACAACAGAATACTCATTCTTCTCGAGCGCACATGGAACTTTCTCCAGAATAGACCATATACTGGGTCACAAATCAGGTCTCAACTGATACCAAAAGATTGAGATTATTCCCTGCATATTCTCAGACCACAATGCTCTAAAACTGGAACTCAATCACAGAAAAAAATTTGGCAGAAATTCAAACACTTGGAAGCCAAAGACCACTCTGCTCAAGAATGTTTGGGTCAACCAGGAAATCAAAGAAGAACTTAAACAATTCATGGAAATCAATGAGAACGAAAACACATCGGTCCAAAACCTATGGGATACTGCAAAGGCGGTCCTAAGGGGGAAATACATAGCCATCCAAGCCTCACTCAAAAAAATAGAAAAATCCCGAATTCACCAACTAACTCTACAGAACTAGAGAAAAAGCAAAAAACGTTGCCTAAGCCATGCATTAGGAGAGAAATAATTAAAATTAGAGCAGAAATCAATGAATTATAAACCAGAAACACAGTAGATCAGATCAACGAAACTAGAAGTTGGTTCTTTGAATTAATAAGATCGATAACCCACTGGCCAGACTTATCCAAAAGAAAAGAGAAAGGACCCAAATTAATAAAATTATGAATGAAAGGGGAGAGATCACGACTAAGACCAAGGAAATAGAAACAATTATTAGAAATTATTATCAACAACTATATGCCAATAAACTGAGCAATCTGGATGAAATGGAGGCCTTCCTGGAAACCTATAAGCTGCCAAGACTGAAACAGGAAGAAACTGACAACCTGAATAGGCCAATAACCAGTAACGAGATTGAAGCAGTGATCAAAAACCTCCCAAAAAACAAGAGTCCAGGGCCTGACGGATTCCCTGGGGAATTCTGTCAAACATTCCAAGAAGAAATAATACCTATTCTACTGAAGCTGTTTCAAAAATTAGAAACAAAAGGAAAACCTCCAAACTCATTCTATGAGGCCAGCATTACCTTAATCCCAAACCAGGCAAAGACCCCATCAAAAAGGAGAATTTCAGACCGATATCCCTGATGAATATGGATTGCAAAATCCTCAACAAAATCCTAGCTAATAGGATCCAACAATACATTAAAAGGATTATCCACCACGACCAAGTGGGATTTATCCCCTGGATGCAAGGGTGCTTCAACATTCGCAAATCAATCAATGTGATAGAACACATTAATAAGAGGAGGGAGAAGAACCATATGGTCCTCTCAATTGATACAGAAAAAGCAGTTGACAAAATACAACATCCTTTCCTGATTAAAACTCTTCAGAGTATAGGGATAGAGGGAACATTCCTCAAGTTCATAAAATCCATCTATGAAAAACCCACAGCGAATATCGTCCTCAATGGGGAAAAGCTGAGAGCCTTTCACTTAAGATCAGGCACACGTCAAGGATGCCCACTCTCGCCACTGTTGTTCAACATAGTACTAGAAGTCCTAGCAACAGCAATCAGACAACAAAAAAAAAATAAAAGGTATTCAAATTGGCAAAGAAGAAGTCAAACTCTCTCTTTTTGCAGATGACATGATACTTTATGTGGAAAACCCAAAAGACTCCACCCCCAAATTACTAGAACTCATCCAGCAATTCAGTAATGTGGCAGGATACAAAATCAATGCACAGAAATCAGTTGCTTTCTTATACACTAACAACACAACTGTAGAAAGAGAAATTAAAGAAACGATTCCATTTACAATAGCACCAAAAACCATAAGATACCTCGGAATAAACCTAACCAAAGAGGTAAAGGATCTATACTCTAGGAACTACAGAACACTCATGAAAGAAATTGAAGAAGACACAAAAAGATGGAAAAATATTCCATGCTCATGGATCAGAAGAATAAACATTGTTAAAATGTCTATGCTACCCAGAGCAATCTATACTTTCAATGCCATCCCGATCAAAATTCCAATGACATTTTTCAAAGTGCTGGAACAAACAAGCCTAAAATTTGTATGGAATCAAAAGACCCCAAATCGCCAAGGAAATGTTGAAAAAGAAAAAACAAAGCTGGGGGCATCACGTTGCCCGATTTCAAGCTATATTACAAAGCTGTGATTGCCAAGACAGCATGGTACTGGCACAAAAACAGATATATAGCCCAATGGAACAGAATAGAGAACCCAGATATGGACCCTCAATTTTATGGTCAAATAATCTTTGACAAAGCAGGAAAAAACATGCAATGGAAAAAAGACAGTCTCTTCAATAAATGGTGCTGGGAAAATTGGACAGCCACATGCAGAAGAATGAAACTCGACCATTCTCTAACACCATTCACAAAGATAAACTCAAAGTGGATGAAAGACCTCAACGTGTGAAGGAATCCATCAAAATCCTAGAGAAGGACAGAGGCAGTAACCTCTTTGACATTGCCCACAGCAACTTCTTTCAAGATACATCTCCAAAAGCTAGTGAAACAAAAGCAAAAATGAACTTTTGGGACTTCATCAAGATAAAAAGCTTCTGCACAGCAAAGGAAACAGTCAACAAAACAAAGAGGCAACCCACAGAATGGGAGAAGATATTTGCAAATGACACTATAGATAAAGGGCTGGTATCCAAAATCTATAAAGAACTTCGCAAACTCAACACCCAAAAAACAAATAATCAAGTCAAAAAGTGGGCAGAAGATAAGAAAAGACATTTCTCTGAAGAAGACATACAAATGGCTAACAGACACATGAAAAAATGTTCATCATCATTAGCCATCAGGGAACTCCAAATCAAAACCACACTGAGATACCACCTTACACCAGTTAGAATAGCAAAAATGGACAGGGAAAGAAACAACAAATGTTGGAGAGGTTGTGGAGAAAGGGCAACCCTCTTACACTGTTGGTGGAATGCAAGTTGGTATAGCCATTTTGGAAAACAGTGTGGAGATTCCTCAAAAATTTAAAAATAGAGCTACCCTATGACCCAGCAATTGCACTACTGGGTATTTACCCCAAAGACACAGATGTAGGGAAAAAAATCGCCATATGCACCCCAATGTTCATAGCAGCAATGTCCGCAATAGCCAAACTGTGGAAAGAGCCGAGATGCCCTTCAACAGATGAATGGATAAAGAAGATGTGGTCCATATATACAATGGAATATTACTCAGCCATCAGAAAGGATGAATATCCAACTTTTACATCAACATGGATGGGACTGGAGGAGATCATGCTAAGTGAAATAAGTCAAGCAGAGAAAGTCAATTATCATATGGTTTCACTTATTTGTGGAACATACGGAATAGCATGGAGGACATTAGGAGAAGGATGGGAAAAATGGGTGGGGGGAGTTGGAGGGAGAGATGAACCATGAGAGACTAAGGACTCTGAGAAACAAACAGGGTTTTAGAGGGGAAGGGGGAGGGGGAATTGGTTAGCCCAGTGATGGGTATTAAGGAGGGCATGTACTGCATGGAACACTGGGTGTTATATGAAAACAATGGATCGTGGATCACCACATCAAAAACCAATGATGTACTGTATGATGACTAACATAACATAATAAAATTAAAAAAAAAAAAAACTTGATATCATATATGCCCCTGAGGAAATGTGGAGTAGGTATCACTAGGTTCCTATGTGGGTTGGAGGAAAATAGGTACTGTTGTAAAAAATATTCATACAATTTTAGTGGCACTCTCCTCCCATTTCAGTAGGACATTCTGTCTTTCCAGATCTCTGCCAAAAACTAATTTACATTGTTAGAAGTCATGATGATAGAGAAGTGGGTAGACAGTGGCTGAATAGAGAGTTTGGGGGTGTTAGTCATGTTGCATATCTTGATTTGGGTGTTTGTTACACTGGCATATTCACTTTGTGAGAATTCATCAAGCTCTCCACTTATAATTTGGGCAACTTTTAATTTACATAATATATATGTGTGTTTTCTAAAAATAATGAGATAAAATCTGCTGCTAGTTAAAAACCCAACACTTTCCCTACCATCACATGACTCGGAGCCTTCTTAACTTATCATTCTATCTGCTGGTATAGAAATGGCCATCAGTCTTGAGAAGAAGAAAAAAAAAGATAACAACTTGAAAATTAATAAGGAAAATGAGGCTTTTTTCTATCCTTTTTTTCTATCTATAACATATCTTCTTATATAATTAATATGTAGTGTTGCAAATCTATTTATTTTTCTTTAAACCACTGGAATAGAATAATAATATTCCAGTATCTAACACTCTTCTCCAAGGAAAAAACTCAGCTACAGATATTTTGGACCATTTCAGTGAGAGCTGTTTCATTCTCTCATCCATGTCCTTCAAAGTTACCAAGAATGAGTGATTAGTGTCCATGATCTCCTGCAACGCTAGCCTTGCTGGATAGGAAGAAGCTGTTTATAAGGCAACAATTTCAACAGTAGGATCCCAGCTGAGCAGACTGGAGAATAGAAGTGTCATGTTGTTCACATCTCCTTGTAGCTTCCTGGGCTCTACCAAAGGGTGTTGACAGTGATCTCTCTTTTAAAATATCAGCTTTCATTGCTCTTTGTACAGACAAAAAAAAAATTCTAGGTGAAGATAAATCTACCTTGTTCACTAACAAGGGAGGGAAATATTTATTATTATGCTATCAGCATAAGAGAAATGACCCATGGCAGCTATTTGTAGAGTGTGCCTGGCTGGCTGACCACTCATGCTGCCTTCACTGTCCTCTCTTCAGATGGTGAAGCAATACAGAAGGAAAGTGGATTCTGTGTAGAGTTCTCAGCATTTGAAATATAGAAGCACCCAACGTGCTTTATGGGTGTGGAAACAAAACACATTTTATTACCTAGGACTGCTCTAGTTATGACTAACATAAACATGCAAGTCATGGTGTCTTGTGAAGATAAAGGGCAGTAATCTATAGGCTCAAGAGTCTGAACATTCAGAAGATACCAGATCCAGTGCCTCAAGTTATATGAATAAGGACTTGGTCTCTCTTCGTATCTCAGGTCTGCTTTTCTCTGTATGGGCTTTGTGCAGTCAAGACTATCTTAGGAAATAGCAAGAAGGCTGCTAGCAGCTTCAGCCTATTTTCCACCGTTAGCAATCACACTGGAAAGAGATCCTCCTTTTCAATAGTTGAATAGCTCTGAAAAACGTGAAACCCTCATTCCCTATCCCACCCCAACCATGCTCTATAGGCACAGGGATTGAATATTGTCTATGCCTAGATCATAGCCATCTCTGGATCTAGGTTAGTGGTCAAACCTTTCAAAATACAAGCCCTAAAAGTGAGAGCAGGACAGTTTTCCAAAGGGAGGGAGAGGTAAAGACAATGTAAAAGAGAAAAGGTAATGGGTTCCAGGTAAGCAAGAGTAGCAGATATATTCAGATTAATATTTTAAAATATAATGTCAATTTTCTAAGGACAGTGGAAAAAGAAAAGGTATGTTAATTTACAAATTAGGTAATCACAGCTATGTTCAAAGCCCTGTACCAGCCTGAATTGATGCTCTCAGTTCACCTGGTCCAGAATGTTCTCTGACAAAGACACTAGTCTGCCTCTCCAAGATGCCTCCTCTGAAGACAAAGTCCCATCCTTCCTTCTTATTTGAGCAACTACTTACTCAAAACCCTTCAACTCACCCCCAGATCTCTCATTCAACTTTAATTCTACTACCGTTTTAAATATCCTTCCTCATTATTTTTTCTAAACCCTGTCTAAAGCCAAAGAGAGTGTTGAATAGAATACAAAAGAAACGACACGATCTGGGGATATAAGTTTACACTCTAGATAAAACTAAGAAAGGAAATCTATATATCATTTCCAAGGGATAAACTCATTTTCCTTCTCCCCAGTTCCATCCGTTAAAGGGCTAGAATGACATGATACCAGCATGGGCTGTTGGCAACCTGCACCAGAACTATATTGAGAAAAGCCTTGGAAAAAGCATAATCTTTGAAAATGTATCTTAAAATAGCCTACCAACTAGATGCTTTCCATAGAGCCTATCAAGGGAAGACTGTGGTCTCTCTTTCACAAAAGAACCAAGAGTGATGTTTTTAGGTTAGAATGCTGTTGGGCCTGGAGTCAGGAAAATAGACTCTCTATAAGCCTTCCCAGCCTATGATTCAGAAACAGTCAAACAACTCAATGATGGGATAATCTATAAACCAATTGTTATGTGAGACATTCAGGAACAGGCTAAGTAAAAAACTTAAAGACAAATTACATGGTAAAATCCTGGACTGCTAGAAGATGGAGCCTTTTATCCAATTTTACCTGTTGTTCTTGCTGTTTTACTAGTTGTTATATGGTAGACTCTCTTTGGGAAAAAAAAAAATAACGTTTAGTACCAGCTATTGTGAAAATAAGATGCCCTATAAAATCTGTATGATGGTGTCTTTATTTCTTTAGAGCTCTGAACATTCTAAGCCTTCAGGCTTTTGTGTGGTTTTCTAACATTAACTTTTCCCCTTTAAGGCCTCGTTTCATGAAGATCTAGGCTTCGTTTTTCTCTTAAAGTTTACAATTCTTATATTTGTCTTTCTGCCAAATTTCTGTTGATTTCCACATTTCCACCTTTACTTATCAATGTTAGAAGGTAATTTGTAGCTTTATTCTTCACTCATTTTCTATGTCTCAGATTGTTGCTAGATTTGGTTTCCCTTTTCTTAGCAAACCAAACCTAAATTAGGCTTATTTTTTCTCCTTGTATTCAAAAAGACGTGGCAAAATTTCCAGCCCAGCAAATGGCATTAGAAGATTTAAACTATTTAATTCTTTTACTATTAGCTAATATTTTTTTTTTAAGATTTTATTTATTTGACAGAGAGAGACACAGCAAGAGAGGGAACACAAGCAGGGGGAGTGGGAGAGGGAGAAGCAGGCTTCCCGCTGGGCAGGGAGCCCGATGGGGGGCTCGATCCCAGGACCCCGGGATCATGACCTGAGCCGAAGGCAGACGCCTAACGACTGAGCCACCCAGGCATCCCCATACTATTAGCTAATATTTTAATTTCCTACTTCATCGATTTGGGTCACTTTGTATGTTTTGTTCAAATTACATCATCACTAAATTTTACAGTGTAAAAACTACTATATTTATGCATCATTTCTCCCACAAGAGCCTATTACCTCCTCTGTGTTCTCTCTTCCAAACAGTATTGTGATTTTATTCACTTGATTTCCCAACTGTTCTGTAAATACTTTGAGGGTAGATACTATGTCCAACTTGCTCACTGTGGAATAGTGAGCTTTTAACATAATTCCCAATATACAGTAGTACATGCTTAATAAATGCAACATGCTTTAAAGGAATAAATTAGTACATGAACAAATGGTTTTAGTGCTTGGCATACAGTGGAATCTCAATCATTTGTTTAGGAAATGGATATAGATGGTGTTTTCTATATATGGAACCCATATTCAGTTACCAGTGTATAATATATTATGGGTGGTATATAGGAATAGTAATGATGTACCCCATCAAGATATTAGAAATAAGAGTAAAAAGCTGCCACCTGAGAATAACTATAAACAAACACATAACTGATTTAAGCACAGTGATGAAAGTTAACTAAAAAGAGAATAACTCCAAAGTTGACCAGCTCTGACAATGAAGGTATTATTACACCAAAAAAAAGGAAGGGGGAGGTCCATCTGAGGTGAGGATCATTAGGACTATAATCCTGGAAAAGTAAGTGTCTTACTTACAGAGATAAATAATGGAAGTGTTCTTGTAGGTATTATTTAGGAAAGGACTTATGGCCCAAAGATGTGACCTATCCAATTCCAATAACAGGTGTATCCCTATTGTGCAGATGGATGTATCAGGTTCTTTTTGTCAGATGCCATTAAACATCACATTATATAACTAAGTCTCCTTTCCAGTCAGGTAGGCTCCTGAGTCTCTGGTTATGTACTAGGATATGGTATCCAGAGAGCCTAAGATGGGTACAGGGATTGTACTGCAGGGTTTGAAAACAAAAATTAGTCACTTGCAAGGCAACATCCAAGGGAAAAGTTGATAAGAATGTCCAATCAGACATCTGATCAAAACATCAATACAAAGAGATTCACCAAAAAGGGGGAATTGGGAAGAGGCATAAAATGGGAAGAGTAGACCAGATGAGAGAAAACAGGTTCAAAGAGAAATACAGGTAGAGGGTTGGAAGCAGAGTATCTGAAAGAACATCCTTAGCTGAAGCGTGTAGCAACTTCCAGCTGATATCTGCAGTCTCAGACGGACGGGAAAGTAATTAGGAGGCAGCCATTCCATGCTTTCCAGAGTCTTCAGTAATGAATAATGAACACTCTGTAAAATGTGGCCTTAATGAATCTAATTTTATACACATTTTCTGTATGTTTGGTCAAAATGAGTTCACTGCTTGAGACTGATCTATCCTTGATGTGTGATGGATCGGAAATCCCTGCCTGAAAGGCTCCAGGGCAGACCTGATAATGGTGACAGACACACTAAGGCAAAAGCTGCCCTCTGGTCAACAGCCTGCTGAATATCTTTCTCCAAGCTCAAGTCTCGGGGCCATCTTCTTTTTACCATAAAAATGTAGAGTCTAAATTTTGAAGCTCGTAATGAAGGTTGTATTGTTAACATGCCAAATATTTATTGCACATTCACTCTGCAATCAACTTTTTCAATATTCTTTTTGTATCATCTCTACTTTCTTCTCTCCTCCACCTTAAAATTATCAGTGGTCTGCCTAAAACACAGAAATTGTTGACTAAAGCAAATATAAATATAACTTGAGGGACTGATGGCTATGTGTGCTATTACTCTGTTCCTATTTCTGCACTAGTTTCTCCTCCCATTAAAACTTTTGTTCAGGGGCGCCTGGGTGGCTCAGTCATTAAGTGTCTGCCGTCAGCTCAGGTCTTGATCCCAGGGTCCTGGGATTGAGCCCCGTGTTGGGCTCTCTGCTCGGCAGGAAGCCTGCTTCTCCCTCTCCCACTCCCCCTGTGTTCCCTCTCTCGTTGTCTCTCTCTGTCAAATAAATAAATAAAATCTTAAAAAAAAAAAAGCAAAACTTTTGTTCAGTGTTAGCTGCACATGTCACCATGCTTCCACATAGAAGGCACTGAAAAAAAGTTGGACGTATTATAATGTCCCCACTCCCACTTTAAATTTCTCTTTTATTTAAAAGATTTTATTTATTTATTTGAGAGAGAGAGAGAGAGCATGAGAGGGGAGAGGTTCAGAGGGAGAAGCAGGCTCCCCGCTGAGCCGGGAGCCCGATGTGGAGCTCGATCCTGGGACTCCAGGATCATGACCTGGGCCGAAGGCAGTCACTTAACCAACTGAGCGACCCAGGTGCCCCCACTTTAAATTTCTAACACAAAGGGCTGACATTATGAACACAGTGAGAGAACCACGTATGTGACTAAAAAGGCAAGGATTGGTTTAAAAAGAATAAATTCAGTTGCTTTACCTGTGTGCTTTCCCAATCTAGAACTGATGCTCTAGGAATATGCCAATGTGAAACAAAACCTAGATCAGGAGTATTTTTTGTCAGTATAGAGAATATTTCTTAAACTTCGGATAGGTGATACAGCCTTGAAGTTCCAGTTGATAAATGAATTAGCTACAAGTAGGAATTCTCCTCTTTGGTTTTTCTCACCTTCACCTCGGAAAATAGAAGCTAAAACTATACCAAATTGCTGTGTTCAAAGAGTAACTATATTGTGGTTCTAAATTAGTATGATTCAAAGGTAAATGTGGTAATTAGAACTCAGCAGAATGTTCTGATTTCTTAATCTTGTTTCCCGAAGAAAGATAAAGTAGATAAACAAATACAACAATGCCACCATATACAAATTTTGACTGGATTATGAGGAAATAAGCCAAAAAGAATTATGTACCCTTTCTGAATGCACGCAAAACTCACCCAAATTCCAAATTCCTCTGTTCTCTTCTTTGTTGTAACAGTATTAGAGAAGGGGAATCAGTCAGCGGGAGAGGCCACATTAAGAAACCTTGTTAGAGGAAGTTCCTTTAAAAAAAAAAAAAAAGATTTTATTTATTTATTTGACAGAGAGACACAGCGAGAGAAGAAACACAAGCAAGGGGCATGGGAGAGGGAGAAGCAGGCTTCCTTCCTAGGATCAAGACCTGAGCCGAAGGCAGACACTTAATGACTGAGCCACCCAGGCACCCCAAGGAAGTTCCTTTTAAAAGATCTAAACCCTAATCATATAATTTGACTACTACAGCTGGTAGTCACATCTTCTCTTTCAAGACAGTTTGAAACCTAGCCTCCTTCCTCCCCAGTCAGGAAAATATGGTGACTTACAAGAATGAACCATGGTCCAGAAGAAGGCTTTATATACCAAAATAAAGCAGCTTATCAAGAGCCAATATTTGTCTGAACTAGGAGGGTACTTCTGAGAAAGGTAAGAATGTGTAAATAGGCATTCAATAGGCACTCTTTTTCCTTTTTTAAGAATTTGTATAAGGAATATTTAATTGAGTTGAAGCTTGCAGTTGGGCCAGGAACATTTGATTAAGGTTTTACAAATTAGTTAGCAGTCCAAGAAGTCGTTCTGCAAGAAAAAGTCATTCTGTCAATTATATTCGAGTAACCCACTCAGGCAGATCCAACTCAACCAGTCCAAAGGAGAAAAACATCAGAATGTTATTTCCTATACTTGAAGTATTTGTAAGTACTTTTGATGGAAAGAAAAAAAAAAAAAAAAAACAAGATCAATATAAAATATTCAGTAACTAAGCTTCTTGCTTTAGAATCTTGAACTCTTCAAACAAAATATGCTTAAAAAAAACAAAATAGTATTTCAAATAATTAACAAAAGATAAATAGAAATTCTTATTTATACAAATGATATGCAAGAAAGAAGGCATAAAGCTCAGATAAAACAGGCAGCTTATCTTCCTTCTAAAAAAAACACACTTTTTTATTCCCCTGCTTAATAAGAAAGAAGCTTCAGAGGAGACATCATGGTCATGTAGATGAATATTGTTTAAATGTTTTCATACAATACAGGTCTCTTATGTAAACATTTTCTAGAAATGTGATAAAAATTTTCTTATAATTTAGGTTCCATTTCTAAAACTACTATCTAAAGGGTGCCTGGGTGGCTCAGTGGGTTGAGCATCTGCCTTCAGCTCAGGTCATGATCCCAGGGTCCTGGGATCGAGCCCAACATCAGGCTCCCTGCTCAGCGGGGAGTATGCTTCTCCCTCTGACCCTTCCCCCTCTCATGCTCTGTCTCTCTCTCACTCTCTCTCAAATAAATAAATAAAATCTTTTAAAATAAATAAATAAACAAATAAATAAATAAATAAAAATACTATCTAAAAGTGAAATACAATCTTGAAATTGTAGAAAATTACTTGTTATTGATTTGATAGAGAAAAAATCCTCAATTTAGTGCAGTGACACATTTATAAACTCTTGAAACATGAGATTATAATATATAGGAATCTCACTACAATCTTTTAATTTCAGATCGTTTCCACAACAGATCAGCTTTAAAAAGTCCCATCTGTACCATCAATCTCCTTACTTTATTTCCTCTGTTCTATTAATACCTAACAGAGCTATACATTTAATCAGAATTGTGGACTTTAGTCAAAACCTTTAAAATAATTGAAATAAGTTAAAACACATGTGCTTTTCTGCTTGATGATTTCAGTCCCTTGTATTTATGGGTAGTCTTTTCTGTGCCATTTACTGTTTGTTTCAATCTGCTTCAATATCAATGAGTCTTAGTTGTTTCTATTATGTTTTAAGAATATAAAAGTTTCATAGGCACTTTTCCAGTTTCTTTACTAAGGTAAAAGCCATTCAATGACCCTGAGTTAATATTTATCACCATTTTACAAATGATATAACTGAAACTAATAAAGAAATTAAGTATTTTGCCCAACATTGAGCTCCATCTCTCTGATTTCAAAGTATCACGACTGTGTTTGAGATTCTCAGGCAAAACATTAAAAATGTGAATGCTTTTAAAATGTAAAAGGCATGATTAATCATTTTAAGTTAAAATAACGGTAAAATTTCACTTGTCTCAAAACTGTGTTCCCTTTTAGGTGTCATCTCAACTTGCTATGTATTTCTTCCTTACCACTCCTCTTCACTTTTCTCATCTTTGTGTACCTTTCTTTTCATCATGGTTTATACTGTACTTCACCTGCCATAATGTTATATTTTCAACAGCTCATCTTTATCTATTCCGATCTGTCCTTTTTACATGAACATCTTTCATCCCACATGCCAAATTATTCCCACTATAATTTATAAACATCATCACTCGGTTAGACTTGCCCCTACCTGTCACAACTGCCTTCAAATACATTTTTTTAAAAGAGGGCACAGAAAATATTCATGTTGTAGTGCTCTGTCACCAAGATAAAACAGTTACAGTGCAGAACTTCTTTAAGTCTGGTGTTTGCAGTTTATGTTCGTGCAGTGCTGTATACACATAACCGAAAATCAATAGGAAGTTAATGGAAAGCAAATACCATAGGGAGAATCAGGCACTACACATAACGTACTTAGAGAGCAAGAGAGAAAACATTTCAAGCAAATGGATAAAAACAAGTTTGGAAAGTTGAAGAAAAAATGGATCGCTTGTTTTATATGATGCTTACCTGTAGGGAATCTATAACTTGGCCTTACGGTCGATATGCTTTCACTTTTTCATACTATAAAAAATGCCTTTTTGGTACACCTTGAGGGAAACACCCAGATTAAGATGATTCACCAAGGTATGCTTAGGAGATTCATATATCTTCTTATTCTCAAAATTATAAGAATGAGCTCTCAAAGGTTTGAGTATCTCTCAAACGATTGATGTAATGAACAGCTAAGATAGAAATAGCCAAGCTCAAAGTCACTCCCGCCACTGACACCTCTGACCAGAAGGTAGAATAATTCCAGCCTCCTGAATATTCTATTGACAAAAGTACTTCTCTTTAGAACATTAAGAATTGGATTCTAATAGAAAATTCAATTTATTAATTATAATACGAATTATTCACAAGCATTTTCTGAGCACTTCATATATGCTCTGTATATACGCAAGTTGGCGTCACATATCTCAATTATTCATTCAATGATTTATAAAAAGAAGAGTGTATAGCATAGTGGTTAAGACCCTAGGCTCTACAGTCAGATCTTCATACAAAATTCACTTTTGCCCTCTGCTGTAAAAGTCTAATATATAAAGTTGTAAGAGCTTAAAAAAAAAGTATATAAAGTATTTAACCAATTATTCTCTGCATAGTATATAGACAATAACATAACCTAATATTATTCCTACCAGGTAGTGTATATTAAGTTTCCTGTTCTTACTGTAGCAAATTATCACTAATTTTATAGCTTAAAACCATACAAAATTACTATCTTACAGTTTTAGAGGTCAGAAGTTCAAAATGGGTCTCACTGGGCTAAAATCAAGGTGTCAGTAGGGCTGCATTCCATCTGGAAGCTCTAGGGAAGAGTCCATTTTCATGCCTTTGCCAACTTTTAGGGACCACCTGCATTCCTTGGCTCATGGCCCCTCTCCATCTTCATAGCCAATGATAGACTAGTGAGTCTCTCACATCAAATCACTCTGACTCTGATCCTTCTGCCTTCTTCTTCCACATTTAAGGGCCTTTGTGATTACACTGCACCCCCCTTGAAAATATCGAATAATTTCCTTATTATTCTTTTAATTTTTTTAAGATTTATTTATTTATTTTAGAGAGAGTGTGCGTGTGTGTGTGTGCACGTGCACATGGGAGGGGAGAGGAAGAGGTAGAGAGAGAAGCAGACTCCCTGCTGAGCAGTAAGCCCAAACTCTTGATCCCAGAACCCCAAAATCATGACCTAAGCTGAAATCAAGGGTCGGTCACTTAACTGACTGAGCCACCTAGGCACCCCAAATAATTTCCTTATCCTAAAGTTACCTGATGATTAGACTTAATTCTATCTGCAATCTCTTTCTCCCTTGCCGTGAAATTATGCCAACATAATTTATTGACAGATTTGAGGATTAGCTGGTGAGTATCACAGGGATGCTACTATTCTGATTATTATATACTGAGTAAATAATATTAATTTACTAACTATACCATTTTTTAAAGTTAGGCATAATAGGAAAAGATTGACATTTATAAGATCTCTTTTCAAAATAACCCAATGATATTAGGTAATAACAAAGTCAACTAACTGTATGTATATTTTTCATTAAACTAAACATATTTTTATCGGTATTTTTACAAATAAAAATATTCCTGTAAACAATAATTGAATACAATTGTAAATTACAGAAATGTAGACATATATGATGGTAGATAAATTTTCACTAAAAAAATCCATTTTTTTTAATTTTAAGGAGCAAGGATTTATGTTTTTATTTATTTTTTTAAGATTTTATTTATTTATTTGACAGAGAGATAGACAGAAGAGCACAAGCAGAGGGAATGGCAGAGGGAGAGGCAGAAGTAGGCTCTGCACTGAGTGGGGAGCCTGATGTGGGACTCGATCCCAGAACCCTGGGATCATGACCTGAGCCAAAGGCAGACGCTTAACCATCTGAGCTACCCAGACACCCGGATTTATGTTTTTTAAAAGAAATTTTAATTACTCTTTAAAATTAAATCCCTGTGCTAGAAGCTAAGGAAGTTACAAAAGACATAAAAACTATATCTCTAGGAACTCTCTGATCTAAAAGAGAAGATATTCATTTCCCAAACCAGTAAGTAGCATGAGCATCAGTTTATGTTTAAGCACATTACATCTTTCAGAACCGCTTCCAGAATGAGATCAATGTGGGATAGAGTTTTCAGAGACAAACAAGGATTTTCGGGCATGGCTGCCTAACAATTTCAACTCTGCTTCCTCTTAAAACTGGTAAATATTATGGACCCATTTTTCGTACCCAATCCTCACTCCAAAATTCACTTGTAATTATGTATACAATTTCTAAGTTTCACTGACTCCTTGAAGCCTAAACACAAACTCCAAAGGTCCATGGCCTTAGGAGAAATAGTTCTGTTCTGTTGCAGTTAGATATGATATATGATTGGATACGACTAGACTGGTGAATAAAAGAATGGATTTCTAAGAATAAGGAAACAGCCAAAAATGGCCAACCACTCCTCTACAATATGACGCATAATTCATGTTTAAAATCTGGTTAGTTCTCCTATCTTCTTTCCCTTTCCAGCACCTGATGTTTTGGAGAGAAGTCTGAGCAATGTCAGTTGTGCAGCAGAAAGAAACAAGTCTTACTAAAACAGTGTAAGGAAATGTATATAACCAGCATTGTATTTATTTGATAGTCAAAGCCTTTCCACTTAGAATGGTAGATTTCTAAGGCAGGATAAGTCTTTGCATTCACTACTTGCTTCTGACAAAACTAGATAAAGTGTATTATTCTCTGCATTTTAAGTCACAAGACTAACACTTATTTCAAGAAGAAAATTAATGTCAAAGGCACAAAAAAAGAATTCAGAAATTTATACTCATCCACTTTTACATTTCTGCCACTTTTTTGTTACAAGTAATTATAAAGTGATTTTTTTTTTTTTTTAATCCGCAGGCCCATTGGAACAAGTCTGGCACTTTAGCATCTGGCTTAGAAAATATATACAAAAACACTTTATTTTATTTCCTCAAAAAATCATTTCATATCATGCAGACCTAGTCAAATTTCTTCTCTCAATGGTTCTCTGAATAGCACTCATCACCATAACAATGAATTAAATAATTAAGTAGTTAATTATTTAAGATCTTCCTCTTCATCCCCACAAGAATATGAGATCCATAAGGAAAGGGCGTTATCTGCCTTGGTTTGTGCTATATATCCAATGTCTTATGCATTCATAGCTGCTCAGTGAAAAAAATAAGTGGTTAACTAAACTCTGTATCCTTGAGATTCATCCTAGATTGATTCTGCATGGATTACCTCATTTTACTAAATGCTACTTCCAGTCTTCTTATTCCCCTTGCATTTTGCTTCTGTCCCTTCTCCAGCTCTAGGGTCCTGGTACTTAAACTACCCACGCAGAAGTTTTGGGGGTTTTTTTTGTATTTTTGTTTTTTTAACTTTGCCCAAGGACAATCTTATTTTTCTTATAAATTATAGCCTCTGATAGATTTCTTCATAACCAGGCTCTGACTTGACCCTAGCTTCCTTCCTCTGCAAACTGCCTTCATATGCTGCCCAGAAGATGGCATACAGTTTACACAGCTTCTATTCTTAGGGTGGATGTTGGATAACACATCTGACAGCTTATATCAAAATTATACTGAAAAAAAAAGTTGAATAGTTTATTAGTTGGAACTCCTATGTTATTAGCACTATAAATTAAATTTAGCTAGATAAAGCAAGAAAATGAGAAGGAGAATTTATTATAAAGATATAGCTACATTTCATTAATGCCTAAGGACAGAAATGTAGGTTGGCTTTAGAGAAAAACTGAAATAGAAAAGTGGAAGACATCAAAAACCCAGAAAATTCCCTTTCTTCTCCTCTCCCCTTTGCTTCTCACTAAGCACTAACTTCATCCATTATTTTTCACTGCAGACCTCAGAGACACAATGAAGAAAGATGTCCATTTTACAGCATCCTAGGAATGCATTATATCCATTCAAGTGATTCCCCTTGTTTCCAATTTTAATTTTAGAGCCCATATTTAAAATCCCAGGAAAATAGTGCCAATTAGATTGTCTTGATTCAGATGGCCACTGTGTTATAATAAACCATCATCAAAAAGAAAGAATCATATTGTGCCAACATGGCTGTCATAGACCCATCCCAATGATGTTATAGATTAGCCAAATGGTGGGGTGGGGGCAGCCAGGAAGGAAGGAACTGGCTTCATTATAAGGAGGGAAATATGCAAGATGAGACAGCACTCTAAAATGTCTGCAAATATAAATATTCACCAATCTAGCAGAAAATAGTATTTAATGATTATCAGGTCTCTGGATTAGAGATTAATTCATTCATGTGCATTGAAGTGAGAGAAGGAACAATAAATGTAAAGATTAATAACTTTTATTATATAAGAATTTAAATTTGTAAATAATAAAATATAACTGAGGGGCCACCTGGGTAGCTCAGTCATTAAGCGTCTGCCTTCGGCTCAGGTCATGATCCCAGGGTCCTGGGACTGAGTCCCGCATTGGGCTCCCTGCTCAGCAGGAAGCCTGCTTCTCCCTCTCCCACTCCTCCTGCTTGTGTTCCCTCTCTTGCTGTCTCTCTCTGTCTGTCAAATAAATAAATAAAATCTTTAAAAAAATAAAAATAAAATAAAATACAACTGAAACAAAAAGGGAAACAGCAAACCAGGAAATGTTAACAAATAAATGATACTTCCCCCAAAAAAAACCTAGATCATAAAAGAATTCATACAAATTTAGATAGAAGGCCCTAGGCAAAGATTTTTTTTTTAAATTAGGAATATGTTCCAAGATTCTTAATTCACAATAATTGTAGTCACAATCTTTACAATGGAATTGATCTCTGAAAGTAAAACTGTTAAAAATCAACACATAATTGCTGAATTACTCATTTATGGGGATGCTTCATGTGACTATCAGTATATATGTGTAAAGAGTTCTGGAAACCCCAAGTCAGATGACTACTTAGAAGATAGCAATGTGGGGGGGGCGGAGCAAGATGGCGGAGGAGTAGGAGACCTGGATTTCCTCTCCTCAGGAATTCAGCTGGATAGGGATCAAACCATTCTGAACACCTACGAACTCAACAGGAGATCGAAGAAAAGAATAGCAACAACTCTCTCATCAGAAAAGCGACCGCTTTCTGGAAGGTAGGACGTGCGGAGAAGGGAATCCGAGGCAATATTCGGGAGGATAGACGGCGGGGGAGGGGCCTCCGGCGGCCGCTTCTGGCAAGTGTTAGAGCCGCGGAGCATACAATGGGAACTTTTAAAAGTCTGCTCCGCCGAGGGACGTCACTCTGGTGGCTAAGCGGGGGGTGGAACCCTCCGGGACAGTGTGGTCTCAGGACCCTCGGGGTCACAGAAAGACCGGGGGTGCCTGAGTGCGGCAGAGCTCCCAGGTAATGGAGCAGGGAAGCCGGCTGCACAGGCGGAGCCCAGGTGCGGGCTCTTAGCTCGGGGTTGGCATAAACCGTGATCCGCGGCACAGTCGGCCCCTACTCCTCCAGCAGGGACCCAACAAGCGGCAGATCCGGGGAGACTCACCTTCCTTCCCAGGAGGAGCAGCACGGGAGCGCACCGCAGGGATCTGCTGGGTTTGGAGACTCCACCCGGGGTCGGGTGCCAGAGATAGAAACGCGCGGTCACAGGCCGGGTGAGCACGGACTGCGGCGGGAGACCGGGGAGACGGGAGTGACTGACGGCTTTTCTCTGGGGGCTCACTGAGAAGCGGGACCCCGAGTTCTCGGCTCCTCCGGGGCAGAGATTGGGAGGCCGCCATTTTCACTCTCCGCCCCCAAAGCTGTAGGGAAAGCTCGCAGGGAACAAAAGCCCCGGAGAGCAACCCCGAGCAGATTACTTAGCTGGGAGGGGGCAAGGGCGGGCCAATTCCACCTCCAGCAAAGACATTTGGAAACCACGGCAACAGGCCCCTCCCCAGAAGATCAGCGAGAACAGCCAGCCAAGACCAAGTTTACCAATCAATGAGAACGGCAGAACTCCAGCGCTAGGGGAATACTGCACATACAATTCATGGCTTTTTTACCATGATTCTTTAGTCTTTCAAAGTTAATTTTTTTTTAACTGTCTTTTTTTCTTTTTTTCTTTTTTTGAACTTTTCTTTTTCCCTTTTTCAACCAACATCTTATCAATCCCTTTTTTTAAAAAACATTTTTATTTTTCATTTTTAGAGTCATATTCTATCCCTTCATAGTAGTTACCCGTATTTTTGGCATATATATATAAGTTGTTCTCTCTTTAAAATTTTGAGATAGTTTCTTCTAACAGATTAAAATATACCCTAAATCTCTAGTATATGGTGTTTTCTACTCCCCTGCCTGATCACATTCTCTCCCTTTATTTTTCTTTTTTTCTTTTTTTAAATCCTCTTCTTTCTTTTTTCAAACAACTTCTTATCAATTCTTTTTATAAAATTTTTTATAATTTCCATCTTTACAGTCATATTCCAACCCTTCATCATATCAACCCTTATTTTTGTGCAAATAAAAGTTTTTCTTTCTTTAAAATTTTGGGAGGCACTTTCTTCTAAAAGACCAAAATACACCCCAAATCTAGTGTGTGGCACTGATCTATATACCAGCCTGATCATATTTGATCACATTCTGGTCTTTTTTGTTGTTGTTGTTTTGTTTTGTTTGTTTTTATTTGTTTTTATCTTTATCTTTTTCTTTTTCTTTTTTCTCTCTTTCCGTTTCTTTTTCCACTGCTTCAGGTCTTTTCTGATTTGTTTAGAGTATATTTTCTGGGGACGTTGTTACTCTGCTAGCATTTTGTTCTCTCATTCATCTATTCTCCTCTGGACAAAATGACAAGACGGAAAAAATCACCTCAACAAAAAGAACAAGAGGTACTACCGACTGCCAGGGACCTACTCAATACGGACATTAGTACGATGTCAGATCTAGAGTTCAGAATCATCACTTTAAAGATACTAGCTGGGCTTGAAAAAAATATGGAAGTTATTAGAGAAACCCTTTCTGGAGAAGTAAAAGAACTAAAATCTAACCAAGTCGAAATCAAAAAGGCTATTAATGAGGTGCAATCAAAAATGGGGGCGCTAACTGCTAGGATAAATGAGGCAGAAGAGAGAATCAGTAATATAGAATACCAAATGATGGATGATAAAGAAGCTGAGAAAAAGAGAGATAAACAACTACTGGATCATGAAGGCAGAATTTGAGAGATAAGCGATACCATAAGATGAAACAACATTAGAATAATTGGGATCCCAGAAGAAGAAGAAGAAAGAGAGAGAGGGGCAGAAGGTATAATGGAGCAAATGATAGCAGAGAACTTCCCTAATCTGGGGAAGGAAACAGGCATCAAAATCCAGGAAGCACAGAGAACCCCTCTCAAAATCAATAAAAATAGGTCAACACCCCGACATCTAATAGTAAAACTTACGAGTCTCAGAGACAAAGAGAAAATCCTGAAAGCAGCTCCGGAGAAGAGATATGTAACCTACAATGGTAGAAACGTTAGATTGGCAACAGACCTATCCACAGAGACCTGGCAGGCCAGAAAGGACTGGCAGGATATATTCAGAGCACTAAATGAGAAAAATATGCAGCCAAGAATACTATATCCAGCTAGGCTGTCATTGAAAATAGAAGGAGAGATAAAAAGCTTTCAGGACAAACAAAAACTAAAGGAATTTGCAAACACGAAACCCCCTATAAGAAGTCTTGAAAGGGGTCCTCTAAGCAAAGAGAGACCCTAAAAGCAACATAGACCAAAAAGGAACACAGACAATATACAGTAACAGTCACCTTACAGACAATACAATGGCACTAAATTCCTATCTTTCAATAGTTATCCTGAATGTAAATGAGCTAAATGCCCCAATCAAAAGACACAGGCTATCAGATTGGATTAAAAAACAAGACCCATCGATATGCTGTCTGCAAGAGACTCATTTTAGACCCAAAGACACCCCCAGATTGAAAGTGAGGGGGTGGAAAACCATTTACCATGCAAATGGACACCAAAAGAAAGCTGGGGTGGCAATCCTTATATCAGACAAATTAGATTTTAAACCAAAGACTGTAATAAGAGATGAGGAAGGACATTATATCCTACTTAAAGGGTCTATCCAACAAGAAGATCTAACAATTGTAAATATCTATGCCCCTAACATGGGAGCAGCCAATTATATAAGGCAATTAATAACAAAAGCAAAGAAACACATCGACAACAATACAATAATAGTGGGGGACTTTAACACCCCCCTCACTGAAATGGACAGATCATCTAAGCAAAAGATCAACAAGGAAATAAAGACTTTAAATGACACACTGGACCAAATGGACTTCACAGACATATTCAGAACATTCCATCCCAAAGCAACGGAATACACATTCTTCTCTAGTCTCCATGGAACATTCTCCAGAATAGATCACATCCTAGGTCATAAATCAGGTCTCAACTGGTACCAAAAGATTGGGATCATTCCCTGCCTATTTTCAGACCACAATGCTTTGAAACTAGAACTCAATCACAAGAGGAAATTTGGAAAGAACTCAAATACATGGAGGCTAAAGAGCATCCTACTGAAGAATGAATGGGTCAACCAGGAAATTAAAGAAGAATTAAAAAAATACATGGAAACCAATGAAAATGAAAACACAACCATTCAAAATCTTTGGGATGCAGCAAAGGCAGTCCTAAGAGGAAGGTATATAGCAATACAAGCCTATCTCAAGAAACAAGAAAGGTCTCAAGTACACAACCTAACCCTACACCTAAAGGAGCTGGAGAAAGAACAGCAAATAAAGCCTAAACCCAGCAGGAGAAGAGAAATCATAAAGATCAGAGCAGAAATCAATGAAATAGAAACCAAAAGAACAGTAGAACAGATCAATGAAACTAGGACCTGGTTCTTTGAAAGAATTAACAAGATTGATAGACCCCTGGCCAGACTTAACAAAAAGAAAAGAGAAATGACCCAAATAAACAAAATCATGAATGAAAGAGGAGAGATCACAACGAACACCAAAGAAAGACAAACAATTATAAGAACATATTATGAGCAACTCTATGCCAGCAAATTAGATAACCTGGAAGAAATGGATGCATTCCTAGAGATGTATCAACTACCAAAACTGAACCAGGAGGAAACAGAAAACCTGAACAGACCTATAACCACTAAGGAAATTGAAGCAGTCATCAAAAATCTCCCAAAAAACAAAAGCCCGGAGCCAGATGGCTTCCCAGCTGAATTCTACCAAACATTTCAAGAAGAATTAATACCTATTCTTCTGAAACTGTTCCAAAAAAATAGAAATGGAAGGAAAACTTCCAAACTCGTTTTATGAGGCCAGCATTACCTTGATCCCAAAACCAGACAAAGACCCCATCAAAAAGGAGAATTACAGACCAATATCCCTGATGAACATGGATGCAAAAATTCTCACCAAAATACTAGCCAATAGGATCCAACAGTACATTAAAAATATTATTCACCACGACCAAGTGGGATTTATCCCTGGGCTGCAAGGTTGGTTCAACATCTTCAAATCAATCAATGTGATACAATACATTAACAAAAGAAAGAACAAGAATCATATGATCCTCTCAATAGATGCAGAAAAAGCATTTGACAATGTACAGCATCCTTTCTTGATCAAAACTCTTCAGAGTATAGGCATAGAGGGTACATACCTCAATATCATAAAAGCCATCTATGAAAAACCTACAGCAAATATCATTCTCAATGGGGAAAAACTGAGAGCTTTCCCCCTAAGGTCAGGAACGCAGCAGGGATGTCCACTATCACCACTGCTATTCAACATAGTATTAGAAGTCCTAGCCACAGCAATCAGACAACAAAAAGAAATCAAAGGCATCCAAATTGGCAAAGAAGAAGTCAAACTCTCACTCTTTGTAGATGATATGATACTTTATGTGGAAAACCCCAAAGACTCCACCCCAAAACTGCTAGAACTCATACAGGAATTCAGTAAAGTGGCAGGATATAAAATCAATGCACAGAAGTCAGTGGCATTCCTATACACCAACAACAAGACAGAAGAAAGAGAAATTAAGGAGTCGATCCCATTTACAATTGCACCCAAAACCATAAGATACCTAGGAATAAATCTAACCAAAGAGACAAAGGATCTATACTCAGAAAACTATAAAATACTCATGAAAGAAATTGAGGAAGACACAAAGAAATGGAAAAACGTTCCATGCTCATGGATTGGAAGAACAAATATTGTGAAGATGTCAATGCTACCTAGAGCAATCTACACATTCAACGCAATCCCCATCAAAATACCATCCACTTTTTTCAAAGAAATGGAACAAATAATCCTAAAATTTGTATGGAACCAGAAAAGACCCCGCATAACCAGAGGAATGTTGAAAAAGAAAAGCAAAGCCGGCGGCATCACAATTCCGGACTTCCAGCTCTATTACAAAGCTGTCATCATCAAGACAGTATGGTACTGGCACAAAAACAGACACATAGATCAATGGAACAGAATAGAGAGCCCAGAAATGGACCCTCAACTCTATGGTCAACTCATCTTTGACAAAGCAGGAAAGAAAGTCCAATGGAAAAAAGACAGTCTCTTCAACAAATGGTGTTGGGAAAATTGGATAGCCACATGCAGAAGAATGAAACTGGACCATTTCCTTACACCACACACAAAAATAGGCTCCAAATGGTTGAAAGACCTCAATGTGAGACAGGAGTCCATCAAAATGCTAGAGGAGAACACAGGCAGCAACCTCTTTGACCTCAGCTGAAGCAACTTCTTCCTAGAAACATCACCAAAGGCAAGGGAAGCAAGGGCAAAAATGAACTATTGGGACTTCATCAGGATAAAAAGCTTTTGCAAAGCAAAGGAAACAGTCAACAAAACCAAAAGACAACCGACAGAATGGGAGAAGATATTTGCAAATGATATATCAGATAAAGGGCTAGTATCCAAAATCTATAAAGAACTCATCAAACTCAACACCCAAGAACAAAGAATCCAATCAAGAAATGGGCAGAAGACATGAACAGACATTTTTCCAAAGAAGACATCCAAATGGCCAACAGACACATGAAAAAGTGCTCAATATTGCTTGGCATCAGGGAAATCCAAATCAAAACCTCAATGAGATACCACCTCACACCAGTCAGAATGGCTAAAATTAACAAGTCAGGAAATGACAGATGTTGGCGGGGATGCGGAGAAAGGGGAACCCTCCTACACTGTTGGTGGGAATGCAAGCTGGTGCAGCCACTCTGGAAAACAGTATGGAGGTTCCTCAAAAAGTTGAAAATAGAGCTACCATATGATCCAGCAATTGTACTACTGGGTATTTACCCCAAAGATACAAAAGTAGGGATCCGAAAGGGTATGTGCACCCCGATGTTTATAGCAGCAATGTCCACAATAGCCAAACTGTGGAAAGAGCCAAGATGTCCATTGACAGATGAATGGATAAAGAAGATGGGGTATATATATACAATGGAATATTATGCAGCCATCAAAAGGAATGAGATCTTGCCATTTGCAGCGACATGGATGGAACTGGAGGGTATTATGTTGAGCGAAATAAGTCAAACAGAGAAAGACATGTATCATATGATCTCACTGATATGAGGAATTCTTAATTGCAGGAAACAAACTGAGGGTTGCTGGAGTGGGGGGTGGGGTGGGAGGGATGGGGTGACTGGGTGATAGACACTGGGGAGGGTATGTGCTCTGGTAAGCGCTGTGAATTATGCAAGACTGTTGAATCTCAGATCTGTACCTCTGAAACAAATAATGCAATATATGTTAAGAAAAAAAAAAAAAGAAGAAGAAGAAGAAGGTAGCAGGAGGGGAAGAATGAAGCGGGGGAAATCGGAGGGGTAGACGAACCATGAGAGATGATGGACTCTGAAAAACAAACTGAGGGTTCTAGAGGGGAGGGGGTGGGAGGATGGGTTAGCCTGGTGGTGGGTATTGAGGAGGGCACATTCTGCATGGAGCACTGGGTGTTATGCACAAACAATGAATCATGGAACACTTCATCTAAAACTAATGATGTAATGTATGGGGATTAACATAAGAATAAATAAATAAATAAATAAATAAATAAATAAATAAATAAATAAATAAAAAGAAGATAGCAATGTGACTAAGACAAAGAGAACTATAAAATTATCACTAAAGAAAGAGGGTTCATCAAGCAAAGTATGTCAGCATGTAGCAAAGGCAAAGGAGACTGAGGACTAGAGTCACAGGGAGTCTCTAGCACTGTCCAGGGGAGAGGACTTCTAGTCAGCTGACATGAACTTTCTCCCATGCATAAGAAATGGTGCCCTAAAACTGAGTGGATAGCCACAACAACATTTCATCTCCCATCATTTCAGAACAAGTGTACTCTAATCCTTGACAAACTCCTCAGGTCTCTTTGGAGAAGGCTACATTTTGCTGGTCAGGGTGCCATAGTGGAGAGAGTTGCACCCAGAGAGCTATTCAGTAATCTTCAGAGGATCTCCCTTCCCTCAAGTCCTTGGCTGAGTCCTGGTGAGGTCATATCTGTGAGGAAACAGAACAACCCAAAAGGATCTGAGGGGGAAAGTCACTAGGTTCTCACATGGCCAGGAATAGTTCTTCTCTCACAAGCCACAGTGGAAAATTGGGCATTGGGCAGAATACACATAATGGTTTTTCCTTAGTCGTGTGGCAAAATCAGCTGCTCTGATCCCACCTACAAAGATTAAACTCAAGACCTAAAAGAACCAATTTGTTTCCACATAACTTAGTATGTCTTAGAACAAAGCTCAAAAACATTTATGGTAATACAAAAATGTCTAGCACTCAACACAGTAAAATTCACAAAATCTGTTCTCCAAAAATAAAAAGAATAGAAAAATAAGACTCCTAATGAGGAGAAAAATATCAAAACTGACCCAAAATTATAAAGATGACAGAATTTGTAAACAAGGACATTAAAACAGTTATTACAACTATGTGTTGTAATATGTCCCACATGTTCAAATAACTACAGGAAAGATTGAGCATTTTAAACAGAGACATGGGTAATATGAAAAATACCTAAACCAAACTGGAGATGAAGGCTACGATGTACAAATAACCCTCACCCTTACCTCAAATCATACATAAAAATTAACTTGAAATAGATCATAGTCCAAAGTATAAAAGTTAAGACTATAAAACTCTAGGATAACACATGAGAAAGTCTTTGTGAACTTGGAGTACTATTTTTATCACTTCTGTGTACTATTTTTAGGTAGTACATAAAAAACTAGAGCACAAAAAATTGATATTTGTACTTCATCAAGATTAAAAGTGACTGCCCTTTGGGAGACCTTTACAAAAACAAAAAGGTAAGCCACAGACTAGCAGAAAACATTCAAAATATACATATCTGACAAAGGACTTGATTCCAGAATATATAAAGACAACTTACAATTCAATAATAAGAAAAATAACAAAATTATAAATGAGCAAAATATTTGAATTGATGCTTTACAAAACAAGAAATATAAGTTACCAATAAGCATTTGAAAAATCACTAACCAGGGGCGCATGGCTGCTCAGTTGTTTAAGCATCTGACTCTTGATTTCGGCTCAGGCCATGATCTTAGAGTTGTGGGATTGAGCCCTGTGTCGGGCTCTGTGCTAAGCATGGAGTCTGATTCTCCCTCTCCCTCTGCTCCTCCCCCCACTCACACTCTCTCTCTAAATTAAATAAAAATCTTTTAAAAAGTAATAAAAATCACTAATCAACAGGAAATGCAACTTAAAACCAATCAATGCCCAGTAGAAATTGCTAAAATTAAAAAGTCAGACAATAGATAGTATTGGCAAGAATATGTAGCAATGGTAACTCTCATATATTGCTGGTAGGAATGAAAATTCTACAACCATTTGGAAAACATTTTGAGAGTTTCTCCTAAGGTGAAATATACACTTGACATTTGAGTCATTAATTCCATTCATAAGTATTTACCCATGAGAATGAATAACAAGTGTTTATAAAACCCATCATGGTGATGGGTAAAGAAGTTAAGGTATAGTCATAGAATTGAATATTACTCAGCAGTGAAACAGAACCAACTACTGATACATGCAGCAACATGCATGGATTTCAGAAATACTATAGAATGAAATGAAACAAGACACTAAAGATTTATACTGACTGCATGATTTCATTGATATGAAATTCTAGAATAGTCGAAACTGATTCATAGTGATGGAAAACAAATCAGTATTTGTTTGGGAAAAAGAATAAGTGGAGTTATTGATTGTAAAGAGGCACAAGGTTACTTTTTGAATGAAGGAAATGTTCTATATTTTGGGTTTTGTGGAGGTTATACTGTACACATTTGCTAAAATTCATCAAATTATATACCAAATTATCCAAAAATGAATGCATTTTGTATATAAATTAATGCATTCGATTTTTTACTTTTTCTTGAGATGATAGATCTATATCATGGAAAATGGATAACAGTTTTCCCACTGATCTACACTTTGAAAGAAACAATAATGGATTGATAGCAAGATCAGAATAAAAAGTGGTAAACTTTTGGAAATGGGTAAAAATGAAATTATTTGTATCCCAAGTAAGTGTTCACAAAAAGGCAACAATTGGGAAGAATTTTCTCAATAATTCTTCTTCACTTCACTGATATTGAAGAAGATAACACTTTCTGTGGAATGGATACTAGCCACTCTCTTTCCCCAGCCACTCTAGCTTGTCCATGGGCTCATGAACGAAATAGTCAAGCATCAGGAATAGAGGCTATGCATGGGTTTAAAAACATGGTCTTACCTTCAACAAGACTATTCTGGCTACCATTATTGCTAAATATCTAGCATGCCATAAGCTGAGTCTGATGCTGATTTCCTTTTATGACACTATACCCAAGGGGATCAACTAGCCAGGATGACCACTCCACCTCTTCATGGAAGAGGAAGCAACATGTTTCATAGGAATAAATGCAATATATATGGATATGCCTTTGCTATCTGTGCTGCTTTGAACCACCACTACCCAAAGGCTAATGGAATTTCTGATTCTCTATCCCAAATCCCACAAAACTTTGCTTCAGACCATAGAACACGTTTACCAGCAAAGAATGGGGAAAAGTTCAACCCCATGGAATTTATTGATCTTATCATGTACAACATCACTTCAAGGTTCTTTGTCTGATACAACAGTGGAATACCCTAGTAAAGACCCAGTTAGGGTGCTGGCTAATAATACCTGAACCAGCTAAGGGCTTTCCTGCAAGATTTTGTGTATGTTTTGAGCCAGCAACAAATATTGTGCTATTTTTCTTGTAACTAGAAGACATGGATCAAGGAACCAAGAAGTGGGAATGGGAGTGGTTCCTCTCACTGTTATCCTTAGGAACCCAATCACAAAATATTTCCTTCCCATTTTCCATCATTGGCTCTAGTGGACCTAACAATGATTCCACTTAACTTGAAGTTTAAACTATCCTCTGTCACTTTGAACTCTTCACACCACTAAGTCAATAGGCAAAGAAGGGTTTGCTGTACTAACTGGAGTGATTTATCCCAATTATCAAGGATAAATAGAGTTGCTGCTATATATTGAAGGCAAAAAGGATTCAAGGAATCCTTCGGGTTGCATCTTAGTACTCATAGGTCCAGTGGAAACAGTTAATAAAACAATGGAGCAACCCAAATAAACAGGGCCACTAATTACTCCAGCCCTTTGAAAAATAAGTGTTGCATCCCTGCATCAGGTAAAGAACCATGACCAGCTAAGGTGCTTACTGAGGGAAAATGGAATGGATAGTAAGAAAAGAAAATTATAAATACCCGCTCTGGCTTCTTATTCACTTGCAGAAATAAGGCATGTAGAAACTAAGCTCATTTCCTTTTCTGCTTTATGATATATATATATTTGTGTATATCAACCAGTTTATTTTCCATTCTTCCACTTCTTCTAATATAAAGTGCAGTAGTAGAGATTAATCTTAGAGTTCAGAATAAAGTTACGAGATCAAAGGAAAATTCAAACCAAGTTTGAAAAAGAACGGACATCACCCAGAGATACAGTGATTCATAGAATTTTGAGTCTACCCTTTTGATGAAAGGGTGAGTTGTGTATGGCCATATGTATATGTGGCTACATAATGCAGACTTACTTCATTCATATCATGTGGAAGCCTGAGGTTGGGTGGCTGTTATTTTTGAAGGTAGAATATGGGTAGAAGGGCATAAGTGGATGCAGAGGTGACAAAGGGTGAACTAAGTCAGGTTTGTGTTCAACTTCGCATCACTCCTGTGCCTGTTTGCTATGGACTGAACATTTGTGTCCACCCAAAATTTGTATGTTGGAAATCCTGATCTGCAATGTGATACTATTTGAAGATACAGCCTTTGGGGAAGAATTAGGATTAGATTAGGTTATGAGAGTAGGGCCCTTATAAAAAGAGTCAGACATAAGAGCTGTCTCTCTGTCATGTAAGGACACAGCATGGAGATAACCATCTGTAAACCAGGGAAAGCTCACTCACCAAACACTGGCTCTGCCAGCACCTTATTCTTGGACTTCCCAGCCTCCAAAACTGTGAGAAATCAATGTTTGCAGTTTGAGTCACCAAGTCCATGGTATTTTTGTTATAGCAGCCCCATCTAAGATAGCATTTTATCTTCCAGTCTGCATCAAAGGAGAACCTGAAACTCCATTTCCCAGACCCAAGACCCCCTTTAACTGGATGGTTCCAGGTTAGCCTGCAAATGGTGAGCAAGCATTAAGATGCAGAAAGTAACAGAGAAGAAATTAGCATTCTTTTCTGACAACAATTAAAAAAAAAATGAGCAGATAGACATGAGACATAGTGAGGACTTCCCAATCATCCACTTTGGGTGCCTCAGGTAACGGAAACATTAGTAGCCACTTTTTGGAGAGTCTTAAGATTCACAATAACATGCAGATGAACTCTTGAGAATCCTCTCTAGGTCTACTAGCCCCGGAGACCAGCAAGTTGGCTTCCCTTACCTTCACTCCCAAGCCCTAACAATAGTTATGCCTGTAATTCCTGGGCCAAACCCCTACCTATTTGAATATCTAGAGAGAATTCTGATCTTCTGACTGAAATCTACAATACAGGAAAATACCACAAGTTTGATATGTCCGAAAAAAATGACTGAAAATTAATCCTTTAGAAAATTAAAACACGAGGAAATAAACAACAAAAACCACCCTTCTGGAGAAGCCATAGATCAGTGTTTTTGCTATGTAATGATCTATTAAAAGGGCTACTTATATGGGAAATAGAATATCTTAATTTACTACAAGAAATTATTCAAAAACATTTTATTTTGGTTATACACTTTTTGATAGGAATTGGACAAAAGTAGTTCATCACATGAGCGTGAACTCTCAAAACTTGAGTTGAATGAATTGGGTTCTTACTCCAAGTCAGGATAATCTCCACAGGCAGATCTCACTCGGGTTTCAATTAATCTCATCAAATTCATTACCAGTGGGCTCATGTTACTATATACAGCCTACCATATTTGGTGTTATAGCAAGAGAACTGGAATATTTTGTAAATTATGCATCATTTTAGATTATTGAAAATATGACATTCAATATCAGAGGACATTACATGATGAATGAGTTACTGCTAGAGGAAAACAAATTCCAGTTTCCTGCTCCAAGAAACATCTCATGCCTGTGCCTAAAATTTAGGGTTTTGTTTCAAAGTTAATCACAAAACTAATGCTGATTTAGAAGAGATCTTTATGCATGTAACAGTTAAGGAAAACACCTCCGTGAGCAACCTGAATAAAAGCTCACTTCAAAGTAATAAAAAGTTCAAAATGAAGCTCTCTATGTTTGTGATTTTATGTTCAGCTTAAAGAAGATTACTCTCACTTAATAGAAAATACTTGTTGTTGTCAAAAGAAACGTTATGGTCCATTAATGCTCCTGGTAAGAGCATTTAAATATTTCATTGTTACAGAGAACCCATCATTCAAATCACTGAATATTTATTCCCTTTTCATCTGTTAAAAACAAGGTTAAATTACAGAAGTTATTCATTAAAGATCTGTTTAGCCTATAAGAAGTAAATGAAGCTTTTCCAACTAAAAATAATCCTGGGCTCTTGCTACATTTTTAGCATGCTAGCAAATGACATACTGATATGTGAAGAGCTAGACAGCTATAGTGAACCCAATGTGCTTTTGGCATAAAGTCAAACATGTTCTATCAGGCAACACTACTGCCTACTCTATAATGTGACACCTAACTCTATCAGTAACATCATATTCAGCTTCCAGATAAGTTCTACTATTGACATGGTCCTCTTAGCATCAAGTGACAAGAGAATGTGTCCAGTAAAAACTTCTGAACCTCAGACACACCAGAGGCATGACAACCTAATCTATGTTCAACTGAGCATTTTGGTCAACTGATAACAAATGTTGCAATGACAACCAATTGTGGGAGAAGCTGATTCTAAAGCAACTGCAGAGCACAGAATCCCTCTGATGGTTCTAGAACATATTACAGTCCATCTGAAACAATGCATGAACAAGTAGAAGAGCCAGAAAGTGATAATAGCAGAGCAGCTATTTTTGTTAGAGTGGAAGCAGAGGCGAAAACATAAGTTTGAGAATGACTGCATAAACTACAATCTGCGAATGATCTTCAAGGCAGCAGCGTTTTCTAAAGGACAGACATTGGTAGAGAAAATTGCCTGGGTATTTTCAGGCAATAATGTTTAATTTCTTGAAAATATAATGTGACTTATGAGAAAATAATGCTAATCTCCATTTGCTGACACCCACCAGATACCAGACATTGTATCATACCCTTTATTTCTTTAACTTATTTAATTCTGGCAACAACGCTTCAAGAGAGTCATTATTATCTTCATGTTTCAAATGAGGAAGATAAGGTGCAGGAGCTTAGTGACTTGCCCAAGATCACACAGCAAGTGGAAGAGCCAACATTTGATCCCAAATTTATATGGCCCAAAGTCCAAGTTTCTTTCCTATTCAAAAATGTGTGAATTCCATATTTATCATTGTTTATGTACATATATAAAATGTATTCACACTATGAATACACATATTTTAGAATATCATTCATATACAATTTCCTGGGCATTTTGAAAACTGTAATAGGCACTATAAGGGGGAAAGCTGTGCAGACTGTACTTCTGCTCTACTACTTGGAAAGACTGAAAAATTATAAAATCATGAAAAAAATGGAAACGTATTTAAGAGAGAAAGGGTTGTTGGTGCATACTAAGAATATGTAAATGATTTAATCAATTTTCTGGGATTGATTTTCAGAGTACTGAAAACAATCTCCCTAGGAAAGTTTAAGTATTAAATATGGTTTTTATAAGATATAGAAATAGAGAAAGGAATGGTCATGAAGATTGTTTTTGAGGAAAAAGCATCAGCACTTAGTAAAATTTTGGATATCTCAGAGAAAATTCAAAAATTCTTTTGCATTATTTGCCATAAAATAAGCAGCTTTGGGGATACTGCAGAAGATAGATTAGCAGGATTGTAGAAACCAGCCAAAATGATGCAGAGACTAGAGGCTGATTTCCTAGAGAAAAAGCTTAAAATATACTTCTGCATCACACAAAGAAAGTTCTGGAGATTGGCATATACTCTATTATGTTTTTCCTCTAGTTTGAAAATAAGAATGGAACCCTCTTCAATTTACTGAGACTGATGATTCAATCACAAAATACCTCTTCATTTGGTTACCTTAGGAAGCTCTCTTCAGCTGTCCCGAGATTTTTTTTAGCTTTTTTGTTTTGTTTTGTTGTTTTTAAATTTCTTTCTTTGCTTTGTTTGAGTCAACCTAGTAGAAGGTTTAGAATATCTAGGGTGTGTGTCCTGGTAGCTCAAGAGAAAAATCAGCTGTATAAAAAGCATTTGTATCTTTAGGTAACATAGGAGCAAACCAAGATCTTTCTCTAATTAGCTGGGCAAACTTCAACAACCCAGTAGCTTTGTTTGTGCCTCATTTTCCTCCACTATGTAAGAGGATAGGCTGGATGACATATTCAAATTTATCAACTCTAACTTCTACAATTTTGTATACCAAGCTGTTAACTGTGGCTGACTCCAAGGAGTAGAGCCTGGCAATGTCACCCTCCATGGGGACACCTGCATGGCTCAGTCGGTTAAGCATCTGCCTTTGGCTCGGGTCATGATCCCAGGGTCCTGGGGATCGAGTCCCGCATCAGGCTCCCTGCTCTGCAGGGAGCCTGCTTCTCCCTCTGCCTCTCTCTCTGTCTCTCATGAATAAATAAAATCTTTAAAAATAAAAAAAAAGTCACCCTCCACGTTCTATGCCTTGATTACAGCTCTTGCCGCCTTATTTCTAAATAATGATATGTATTACTTTCATTAACAAATGTCAATATTGATTTCTTAGCCCATTATTTTGAGATAGTTGACATAATTCTATTACCTTCCGTGCATACCATGGTATCTACTAAGTGCCCTCTAGAAATAATCCTGAGTCCCCACATTTTAAATACCTAGCAGAGTACCCTCCCTTCCTCCTTTTACACTGAGAAGGGATTGATTTCATTGGTCCTTTCAGTAAATAAATACCCCATTCTTTTCAATCTTGTCCTTTCTTTCCCAACTTACTTTACATACTCTAACAAGTGACTTAACTGGGCCCCTCACACTATCTGACGAAACTCAGTGTGACTTGAACCTCTGAAAAGAAAACCTTTGCATTTACTCTTTTGATCGTTTTAAGAGTATGTCAATCTCTGCATATCACTTTCTTGTTCTAGCAGGGGTAAGTCTGGTCACCACTGCCAGGTCCTTATCAAATTTCTCTCGCTTTTGTGATAAGCGTTTGGGATTTCAACTAACTGAGGGAGGCTCCCTGAGACCGTGGCTGCAGGTGGATTCCCTGAGTTATCTTCATCTGTCCCACATCTCCCTGCATGGGTGGAACTGAGGCCTGACAGCTAGATTATAATGTTGCCTTTGTGTAACAAGGAAAACTTTTCTATTTGTCTATCAAATGTAAATTTACTAGGTTTGGCACCCACAAGGTAGTTTTGAGGAAAGAATGCTTTGGAGTGGATCAAGTTTGAGTTCTGAAGCCACAGTTCTCTTTGTTTTGTTTTGTTTTTAAACAAGTAATTTAAACCATTTCCTTAAAAAGGATTGTTCTCCAAGTCCAGAAAGATGAGTCTGGCAACTTCCCTTCCATGGGCTCCCATGGTGATAAATGATAGCATAGATTCTATTTACCCAACTATGAAATTTTGAAAAATAATTCAAGATTTGGGTAAATAACCCACAGAGTATCAGGCTCCAGTTCCAACCCCACCCCCACCCCCGGTATTGTAACTAGAGCAATTTCCAGCTCACCTAGGTGGTTAGATTTAATGTTTCAAATAAGAGAGAGACCAGGGCACTCTCTTATTCTCCCTTCCTTTCACTCTCCAGTTCTCTTGCAAGAGCTGACATCATTGCTGCATTGTACTCAGATCCTTACCACCACTGCCTACCTGCTCTTCAGAATTGATTTTACTTTTCACCATATCACAAGCACAATGTTTAGAATCAGGTTTCTCACCAACCACTCGTAATAAGACTGTTCTCACTAAATACATAAATAAGTATTAAATAAATTCTTACTAAAATAAGAATTATTTTATGTATTCATTTCCAAGGGGTGCAGCAAATTACCTCACATTTAATGGTCTAAAACAAGAGGACTACATTCTTTCACAGTTCTGAAGGCCACAAGTCTGAAATCAAGGGGTCAGCAGGACTGTGTTCTCTCCAAAGCCTCCAGGGGGATATCCTTCATTGTCTCTTCCACCTTCTAGTGACTCTAAGTATTTTCTTGGGTTGTGATGGCATCACTCCAATCTTTGCCTCCAGGCTCACATTACCTCCTCTTTTGTATGTCTTTTAGGTATGTCTGTATGCAATCTCCTTCTGCCTCTGTCTTATATAGTTATAAGGACTTCTGTAATGGTATTTTGGGGCCCACTGGATAATCCAGGGAAATCTCTCCATCTCAAGATCCTTAACTTAGTCACATCCACAAAGACCCCTTTTTTCCTTTTTTTTTCAAATAAAGTAACATTTACAAATTCCAGAGATTAGGATTGGTATCTTTCAGTGACCATCATTCAGCCTGCTACACTCAGCCATAGAAGGTCTGGGTCATAAGTAATTTTACTTCTTTTGATCTTTAGAAGAAACAGTTTATGATTTCTCTTAATGAAGAGTTGATATCAAACATCTCTATGTACATTTATATAATATCAGCCTACATTTTCCCTTATCAATCTGGAGTATTTATCCCAAGAAAGGACACTGTCCCTAAACTTTCCCTACCCCAGAGTGATTTCCCTACCTTCTTCATATGTCTGCCCCACATCCTATCCTCTGAAAAACAGTATATTTTCCATTAATAAAAATATTTATTATAGTAAAATATTTATTATAGTATAGTAAAAATTTATTATAGTAAAAAATATTTATATATAGTAAAGTATATATCTTTATCTTCCTCTGTGTTCCTTCCTTCATCATGTATTCCTTGAGTCCCCATAATGCTCCAAGATCTGTAACAGCCACTGACTTTTTTTTTTAACATTATTTTTTTATTATTATGTTGTTAGTCACCATACATCATTAGTTTTTGATGTAGTGTTCCATGATTCATTGTTTGCATATAACACCCCATGCTCCATGCAGTACATGCCCTCTTTAATACCCATCACTAGGTTAACCCACCCCCCCACCCCCCCTCCCCTCTAGAACCTTCAGTTTGTTTCTCAGAGTCCATAGTCTCTCATGGTTTGTCTCCCCCTCTGATTTCCCCCCCTTCATTCTTCCCTTAGAAGAAGATTCTTCTTTTTTTTTTTAACATATAATGTATTCTTTGTTTCAGAGGTACAGGTCTGTGATTCAACAGTCTTACACAATTCACAGCACTCACCATAGCACATACCCTCCCCAATGTCTATCACCCAGCCACCCCATCCCTCCCACCCCCCACCACTCCAGCAACCCTCAGTTTGTTTCCTGAGATTAAGAATTCTTCATATCAGTGAGGTCATATGATAAATGTCTTTCTCTGATTGACTTATTTTGCTCAGCATAATACCCTCCATCCACATCATTGCAAATGGCAAGATCTCATTCCTTTTGATGGCTGCATAATATTCCATTGTATATATATACCACCTCTTCTTCATCCATTCATCTGTCGATGGACATCTTGGCTCTTTCCACAGTTTGGCTATTGTGGGCATTGCTGCTATAAACCTCAGGGTGCACGTACCCCTTCGGATCCCTACTTTTGTATCTTTGGGGTAAATACCCAGTAGTGCAATTGCTGGATCGTATGGTAGCTCTATTTTCACCACTGATTTTTAATCTGAGATGTGTCTTATCTTTAATTGACTCAGGAGTCTTAGGGACTTTTATGAAAACTTTCTTGTATGCTGTTTTGCCAGTCAAGTCTTCAAAATAGATCGGTAGGTGTGTAGAGGTATAACCACTCCTCTGAGAACGGAGGACCTCTAGACTTCCCCTGTTGATATCCCATGATTTCAAGTACCTTTCGAGACACTCATTATATCCCCAGAAGCCCCATCAGAGTACCATCAGTAAAGCATGAAGCTAGCCAGGGTGTCAGTGAGTAACTAAATGTAGAACGGGATAGTTTGCCTGAAGGGTCCCTTCACCAAAGGGCGGTGCCACAATCAACAATCTACTATGGGGAGTGGTTTCTTCAGAGTAAGGAAACTAAGTACTCAAAGTCCAGAAGAAAATTGATCTAACCTGGAGATCCAAAAATTACCTCAAAGAAATTATCAGAAAAGCAGGAGGTCCCATTGACAAGGTAGTTGGGCAGGGAGACAGGTGAAGGGAATCTTACTATAGAGAAGCCAGGAATTATATTGTCAGGATATCTCCTAAGTTTATTTTTCTAATTATAAATTAATGTACACTTGTGGAAAATTTGGAAACTGCAGAAACGAATTTTAAAAGATTTACTAAAGTCATTCAAAATTCCTATCACCCAGATAAAACCATAACTAATGTTTCACTGTATTCCCCATAGGTCTTTTTTACAAAAATGCAGGTTTATTGTAACATAGAAGATATCTTATATGTTATTTTGCAATCCTACTTTAATTTTGCTTAATGCTGCATGAAGACCATTTTCCAATATTCTTAGATATTCTCTGCAAACATGATTTCAATGAGTGCATAATTATCCCATCATGTAACTTTACCTAAGCATTCTTTATTGTTGGACATTTGTTTCAGATTCCATGCTATATAATGTTGTAGCAAACATCCTAGTACATAACGCTTTATACGGATCATTAATTATTACTATAAGTTCCTAGATGTAAAAATACTAGGTCAAGAAAATTAACACTTTTAAGACACCTGACACATAGTAATAAAATTATATATAAATAACTTAGCATAGTTTCTGGCATATAGAAAGTACTACTTAATGCTAGCCAGTGTTTAATAATAACTTTTCATTCAAAAAGATGGTAGCAATTTATACTCCCATTTCCATCCCCCTTTAACTACAATTTTGTTAGAAACACATCTCTGAATCTCCTTTGAAGTTTGGAGGTAGATTCTAAGTTCTGGCCACCCACCAATACCAACTACCTGCTCCCAGATTCTGTTCAGGGTTCAGGTGTGACACTTGCTATATTTCAAACTCTCTAAACAACTTTCAGAACTGTTCAATGCTCGGGCAACCCTCGCTAAACCTGATCCATCAGAGCCATGCTGTACATAGTATACATGTTCTGAAATCTGGGGATAAAGCTAGAGGACCAGACACCCAGCACTAAACAGATGGCACATATACCTACATCCAAATTAGAAGTGTTTCTATGTGGTTTGATATCCTCTAAGGAATAACTTTCTATTTTATCCATGCCTTGTCCACTGAGAAACTACCAAGGTAAATTCTCTATTTCATAATGCACTTAGCATATTGTCACTATGAATATTTGCTCCTCTCTCCCCTATTTTGAAAAGCACTTTCAGTTTAATACATGGAGTTGCAGTATAGTTGCCTTGTTCTTGAACATGGGGATGATTTTTAAGGGTTTCGTACAAGTGTGTGCTGTGCAATCTGAGAGGGCTGACCTTTCATCAGTCCTAAAATTGGGAAGGAATTACCTCCTTAAAAGCAATATCATATCCCTTATTCAGCTGTCATGAAGTTCATCTTGAAATACAATGTATTTTAAGCCTAAGCATGTATGCTATCCAAGTATGGATTTTTTTTTTTAAAGATTTTATTTATTTATTTGAGAGAGAGAGAATGAGAGACAGAGAGCACGAGAGGGAGGAGGGTCAGAGGGAGAAGCAGGCTCCCTGCCGAGCAGGGAGCCCGATGCGGGACTCGATCCCGGGACTCCAGGATCATGACCTGAGCCGAAGGCAGTCGCTTAACCAACTGAGCCACCCAGGCGCCCCCCAAGTATGGATTTTATATCATACTTCATACTATTACAATGGTAGTTCAATATGTTTTGTGTAATTCCATAAAATTTCACCCTAATGTTTCTTATAGTAGCAAGGATTCAGCTACACTGCAAGAAAATCATGTCCTCTTACTTAAAAGTTCATTATGAATTTCTCTTATTTGATCACCAAGTCTACACGTGGCCATCATCCAAGTCTCTCAGCTCCACTATACATGTGAATTCTACTGTATAACAACATGAGCTACACACATTACATCAATTAGAACAGTCATTTCTGTTTGAAGGTCAGGGGTGGGTTTCTGCCCATAAGCACATAACTCTTTACAACACAAGCCATGTGTTTAGTATTAGATTTAAGAACTAAGAACTTGTTTAGGCAGAAAATATATCTTATTCGTTATTAGAATAAGTGCTTAGCATGGTGCACATAGTGGAGGTTATTTTTCTTTTTCTTTTTTTAGATTCATTTATTTATTGGGGGGGGAGAAGCAGAGGAAGAGAATCTTCAAGCAGACTCCCCACTGAGCACAGAGCCTAACATGGGGCTCCACCTCATGACCCATGAGATCATGACCTGAGCTGAAACCAAGAGTCAAATGCTTGACTGAGCAACCTAGGTGCCTCTGGGTTATTTTTTCTAAAAGGAAGGGAAAGAGGGAAGGTAGGAAGGGAGAGACAGAGAGAGGAAGGAAGTCAGGCAGGGAAGGAGCGGGGGAAAAGGAAGAAGGAGACTGAAGTAACACACAACAGGCAACAATTTACTTGAGCCTCCCACTTACCTGTTTCTGGCTACCTTTGGTGCTGATTATTTATGCTGATTCATGACCATTATCATACTTTACCTTGATTTTGTCACCTGGCTTTGTTTTGTGTGTGTGTGTATATGTGTGTTTTGTTGTTGTTGTTTTTAGGATTTATTTATTTATTTTAGAGAAAGGGGGAGGGAGGGAGAGAGAGAGAGAGAGAGAGAGAGTACATGGGGGGGGGGGGGGAAGGGAGAGAGAATCTCAAGCAGACTTCCCACTGAGTGCAGAGCCCAACAGGACTAAATCTCATGACCCTGAGATCAAGACCTGAGCCAAACCCAACCTACTGAGCCACCCAGATGCCCCTTTGTTTTCTTTTATTGCTGATTTTGTCTTTGTTCAAATAGATTTCTTTCTTTGTTCTGGGATCTTCTCTGTGCACCATTGGTTTGGTTTGGAATTTTCTAACCTGGACCTTGGTAAAATTCCTTTGAGCTGAATATCAGTGTCACAAAAATTCTGGCTGGTCTACCTATTCTAAGAGAATCTATACCCAAATTTGCCTAAAACTCTAAATTTTTAAATGCTCTGAAAGTAATTATAAATATATTTATGACTTTGCAGTAGCAGCCAACAAAACTCAAAAATTATCCTTATGTGCTATTTGGAAAGGACTTTCAGATCTGCACAAATAATTAGTAGGAAGGAAATCTAACATAGACAACTAAATGTAAACTCAAGCTTCTTGGGATTTCTCCCCCTCCCCCTCTCTGTCACACATATGCCCACACACAAACACATACCAACAGTGTTTGAGTGTTTTTCCTTAGACTTAGGAAATCCATCTTTGATGATGGTAGAAAGAATATAAGCTTATATTTCAAATCTCAGCTCTAATATTTACAATTGTGTGATATTAGGGTGTCATTTTTTAATAAAAGATTTATTGTAAAGAAATTTACTTTATAGGGTATAATTAATTTTTTTAAGATCTTATTTATTTATTTGAGAGAGAGCATGAGGGGGTTGGGGAGAGATGGCCAGAGGGAGAGGGAGAAGCAGACTCCCCACTGAGCAGGGAGCCCGACCCCGGGCTGGATCCTAGGACCCTGGGATCATGACCTGAGCCAAAGGCAGACGCTTAACTGACTGAGCCACCCAGGCGCCCCGAGGGTATAATTTTATAATTTGCTTTAGAAGTTATAAAAGTAAAATTATTTCAAAATTAATTTGTTTATTCAAATAAAATAATGTTAAGGACATCATCATTTTTACCATGCATATTTAAGTTTTTTAAATACCAAATTTACCTTCTTACCAATTTATTTTTACTCATGTCTTTATTTCCTAAAAGCTATGATATAGATCATCACAGAATATCCCAGGTTTCTACACACCTTTAAGAGCATATAAAATCAAGGATTTTTGAGAGTCAAAATACTGCTTTCTGAAATTTCATCTCCTTTGATTTTGAAATTCCATGGAAATAAATTCTCATGTCCTCCAAATTGAATCAATTGCTTATAACTTGACTGCAAATTTTTACTTAGGAATATTGCAAGTTATAGTCAATTAGTAATCAAGAAGATAGAAACCCCAAGCTTTGAATGTTCTGGACTGCATTTGATCTATGGAGATCATTATAGATACAGAAGGGACCCTAAGGAGATTTCAGGACCCCTTGGCATAGCAACAACTATCAGACAAAATTAAGGACAAAGACAGCAGCAAGAGCTACATGATAATAATCACATAAATTTTTTTTAAGATTTTATTTTTAAGTAGTCTCTACACCCAATGTGGGGCTCAAACTCACAACCCCAAGATCAAGAGTCACATGCTCCACTGACTGAGCTCCACTGACAGTTGCCCAAAAATCACATAAATTTAGGTAACACTTGAAAGTAGTCAAATTTATTGTCTTTTGTACTATTCTCCCACCTACCTTTTTCTTTGATTTAATAAAAATACCCAAGAAGAACCTTACAAAGATCATGTCAGGGTTATGAGTTACTGAGAGAGCCAAGAGGGATTTGGGATCCAAACTCTCAGAACTGAAGGTCCTACAATGGGATCCGAAGCGAGAAGCAACATTACTTTCAGGAGTTGGAAGTATACAAAGGCCAAAGATCAAGATGAACTAAATAGTTGATTAAAAGTTCAGTGGTGGGGCACCTGGTGGCTCAGTCGGTTAAGGGTCTGCCTTCTGCTAGGTCATGATCTTGGGGTCCTGGGATTGAGCCCAGTATGAGGCTCCCTGCTCAGCAGAAAGTCTGTTTCTCCTTCTCCTTCTGTCCCTCCCTCCTGTTCGTACACACTTGCTCTCTCTCTCTCTCTAATAAAGAAATAAAATCTTTAAAAAAAATTCTTAAAATTTCAGGGGTAAGGTGATCTTGAAATTAAAATAAGCTGGACTCCATAAGTAAACTCCTAAACATTTCCTGCTCAGGCCAGACTGAGATATGACCATTCTAGGACCCAGCAGTATAAGGCAAGTGAATTAAGATCAAAATATAATTAAAAAGCTATTGTGACAAGAGTAAAAAGCATGTGTTGACCAAAAAATGTCCTAGTTCCCACATGGATTGGCGTAATACTTTCAATTATAGACCATTAATATCTTGATGGTGAAGATCTTTTTGGCCAAAGTCTGTCTTCTCTCTTTCAAAATCCTTTTATGTCTGCCTATTTTTCCTCTATATAATTTCAATTGAAAATAAAATATTCAAACATCAACTATCTATTATCTATCTACCTTATCTATCTAATATTGGGCTAAGGAGATAGACAATACAAAATTGAAGAAGAAACTCTGCCCTCAAGGGAATTTGCCACAAAATATTGTGGCAAATGAACAGATTAAACAAGTCTAACAAAGTGAAGCATAGGGCAGTTGGTAGAGTCAGAGGAAGGAGAGATTATACTAAGTTGAAAAGGTTCAGAGAAGTCTTCATGAAGAGGTGATATTTAAGAAAGAATCTTAAAATGATTAAGATTTTTGTCAAGTAAAACTGGGGGAAGGGCTATTTGCCAGCAAATATGCAATCACTGAATATTTTTGAACAAGAATAGTAGGCATATGACATCAGAAGGATGTCACCCTCTGTAGCCAGGGTTTGACAAATAAGAGCTAAGGAATTACCTCAACATTTTTAGTGGCAATTTTATTCATTTCAAAGGGAGATTTTATTTTATTTATTTATTTGAGAAACAAAGAGAGAGAGAGCATGAGTGGGGGGATGGGCAGAGGGAAAGAGACAAGCAGACTCCCCGCTGAGCATGGAGCTCCACACAGGTCTCAATCCCAGGACCCCGAGATGATGACCTGAGCCAAAGTCAGAACCTCAACTAACTGAGCCATACAGGCGTCCCATCCAAAGGGAGATTTTGACACTCTTTCTAAGACTGTTGAATTCTAGCAACCCTCACATATTTAAAACTGGTAATACATTTTATGCAATAATTAGCTCTTCCTATGACATTTCACAAGATCAAAGAAATTTGAACAATTACCTGTTCCTTGTTGATAACCAGCCTTTGGTTATCTTGTGGTTGATGGTCTTTCTAAAGAAGTGTTTTTTCTAAAGTAACCTTGTATAATTCTTGTAAATTTTTTCTACTCAAATCTAGCAAGATGGAAATTATTCTACAGATATAAATATCAGGAACCAAAATTTTCCATCACAGAGTATAACTGTATATTTCCTTGGATCACACCCTGAAAATCTTATGTTCATGTGTATGTGATCTATGTGCTTATATGGACATACAGAGTGATTTTCAAGGTTTATCTTAAGTCAGATGCACAGTGCTAGATTATTGAAATATTTAGGTAAAAATTCTAATTGGTTTCTACATGGACAATTTCTTAAGTCAATTAGAATTAAAAAGGAAATTCCTACTTCCAAATATAGTGTCATGGGGAATTTCTGGAAAGTTTTGTGCATCTGTCACCTAAAGCCTAGAGTAGAGTGCCTCTTTGACCTTGAAAAGACAAGAGCTCTTCTGTCCCTCACAAGTTGGATTAGAGGACATCAAAGTCCTGAGGATGTTCTAAAGGCCAATAGCTTCAACCAGCTCTGCTAGATTTTTGAGAGAATAAAAATTATCCTCCTTAGGCTGGTCTCTGCCCATTGCATGAACAAGAGATGACAGAAGTAAGAATACATCTTCTCATTCACAAAGGAGACCCTGGCTTAGGAAGTGCCACCTTTTCTGGAACTTCCCTTTGTTAATTGTAGAGATATTCTATTTATTGAGAAATATTTGCACTGGCCTGCAATGAAATAATCAATTTAACTTCTCCAAAATGCCTAACCATCTACATTGCACGTGCTCTATATCTAGGAAACACAATTCACAGAATCCCTGTTCAGGGAGTAGGTAGCCTCTTGGAAATATCCTAGTCATTCCTAAGCCCAAAATATTACCCCTGCTGCCATTTATTCACCTGTTCTCCTCATGAAGTTTCATCTTTGGCATCCAATTCAGTGCTTTCTCTGCTCTCCTGTACTGCCCAAGGCTATTTTGAGCTTTTGTGATCATTTTACTTTGAAATAGAAATTAACCTATTGCTTAAAACAATAATGCTAGGTAACACAAGTTTTTGTTTTTGTTTTTAAGATTGTATTTATTTATTTTGACGGAGATAGAGAGAGACAGCAAGAGAGGGAACACAAGCAGGGGGAGTGGGAGAGGGAGAAGCAGGCCTCCCGCTAAACAGGGAGCCCGATGCGGGGCTCGATCCCAGGACCCTGGGATCATGACCCGAGCCAAAGGCAGACGCTTAACGACTGAGCCACCCAGGCATCCCAACACAGGTAAGTCTTTATATTTTCTTCCCCTTCTTGCCTTCATTGTCACCAGAGTCAAACTTGATGTACAGTGTTTCCCACATTTAAGAGTTAACTGAAAAACCTAAATGAGCTTGGGAGAAAACCAGCTCTGGGCATAAATTTTCCTTGATGCTTTTAATTTACTGATTAACTTAGGGAAGTCCCTCTTCCTGAGAGATTCTATGGGTTTGAAAAGAATTAAATTCTCTTAATTTCATCTAAAGCTAGTGTTAAATTTCACACCATATATATCATCTCACTTCTGTTAGAATGGCTATTATTAAAAAGACAAGAGATAACAAATGCTGGCAAGGTTGTGGAGAAAAGTGAACCCTTCTACACCTTTGGTAGAAATGCAAATCGGTGCAACCACTATGGAAAACAGGAGGAAGATTCCTCAAAAAAATTAAAAATAGACCTATCACATGATCTAGCAATCCCACTTCTGAGAAATGAAATCACTACTTCAAAAAGATGTCTGCACCTTGTGTTCACTGTTGCATTATTTAGGAGAGCCAAGACATAGAAACAACCAAAGTGTCCATTGATAAATGAATGGATAAGGAAGATGTGATATATATACAATGGAATATTATTCAACCATAAACAAGGAAGGAAATCCTGCCATTTGTGACAACATGAATGGAACTTGAGAGCATTGTGCTAAGTGAAATGAGTCAGAAAGAGAAAAATAATGTATAATCTCACTTATATGTGGAATCTAAAAAACAAAAACAAAAAAGGAATATATAGAAAAAGAGAGTAAGGGGTGCCTGGGTGGCTCAGTCAGTTAACCATCTGCCTTTGGCTCAGGTCATGATTCCAGGGTCCTGGGATCGAGCCCCACATCTGGCTCCCTGCTCAGTGGGGAGTCTGTTTCTCCCTCTCTCTCCACCCCTCCCCCCTCTCATGCATGCATGCTCTCGCTCTCTCCCTCTCTCAAATAAAAATAGAAAAGAAAAGAAACAGAGTCGATTGGTGGTTGCCAGAAGAGAGTGGGACAGGGAAATAGGTAATGGTGGTCAAAGGGTACAGACTTCTAGTTGTAACACGAATAAGTTCTGGGGATCTAATGTATAGCATGGTGACTATGTTAACAATACTGTATAGTGTACTTGAACATTGCTCAGAGAATAGATCTTAAAAGTTCTCACCATAAAAAAAAGAAAAAGGTAACTGTGTGAGGTGATAGATGTGTTAACTAACTTTATTGTGGCAATCAGTTCACAATATATATGTCAAATCATCACATAATACACCTTAAACTTACACAGTGTTATATGTCAATTATATCTCAAAAAAGCTGGGAAAAAATTCACCTGATAATACCTACATTATAAATTTAGAACCATTAATGCTATTCTAGAAAATGACATTCAAATTTAAATTAAGAAAAGAAATACAAATAATATAATGAAAAGAAATAGAATCTGAGAGGCCAATTTCATCATTTTGATTATATGGATTTACTAAAATCAACAATTGGCTGAATGAATAAGGATGTTAATGTGGCAAATATAACTCCTCCCCCCCCCTTTTTTTTTCAACCAAATGACCAAAGGGTCTTGTAACATTTAGAAAAATGAGTACAAAGAAATAATTTACTGGTACCAGACTGTTTTTAGTTTGGTTTGGTTGGTTTTATCCTTTCAAGAGCAATTCTTTTCCTTAAAAATCCTTACAATATCACCTGACTTTTCACAAATAAGGCAATCTAGCCAACAATGACTTTCTTAAATTTTTTTATTTGAGTATAGTTGACATATAATGTTACAGTAGTTTCAGGTGTACAACATAGTGATTCAACAACTCTATACATTATGCTATGCTCACCACAAGTGTAGCTACCATCTATCACCATTAAATACTATTACAACATCACTGACCATAATATTTCTCATGCTGTGCCTTTTTTTTTTTCCCATGCAGAACGTGCCCTCTTTAATACCCATCACCAGGCTAACCCATCCCCCCACCTCCCTCCCCTCTAGAACCCTCAGTTTGTTTTTCAGAGTCCGTCATCTCTCATGGTTCATCTCCCCCTCCAATGTCCCCCCCTTCATTCTTCCCCTCCTGCTATCTTCTTCTTCTTCTTTTTTTTTTTAACATATAATGTATTATTTGTTTCAGAGGTACAGATCTGTGATTCAACAGTCTTGCACAATTCACAGTGCTCACCATAGCACATACCCTCCCCAATGTCTATCACCCAGCCACCCCATCTGAATCACAGATCTGTACCTCTGAAACAAATAATACATTATATGTTAAAAAAAAAAAAACCTCTGAGCAATGTTCAAGTACACTATACAGCAACCACTCCAGCAACCCTCAGTTTGTTTCCTGAGATTAAGAATTCCTCATATCAGTGAGGTCATATGATACATGTCTTTCTCTGATTGACTTATTTCGCTCAGCATAACACTCTCCAGTTCGATCCACGTCGTTGCAAATGACAAGATTTCATTCCTTTTGATGGCTGCATAATATTCCATTGTATGTATATACCACATCTTCTTTATCCATTCATCTGTCGATGGACATCTTGGCTCTTTCCACAGTTTGGCTATTGTGGACATTGTTGCTATAAATATCGGGGTGCACATACCCCTTTGGATCCTTACATTTGTATCTTTGGGGTAAATACCCAGTATGCTGTGCCTTTTATTCCTGTGACTTATTCATTCCATAACTGGAAGCCTGTATCTCTCACTCCCCTTTACCCATTTTGCCCATCTCCCCTCTTCCTACCCCCACCCTTAGCAACCATCAGTTTAGTCTCTGAATTTCTAGGTTTGATCCTGCTTTTCCAACAATGGCTTTTTAAATCTCAAATTGAAGGGACACTTGTAGATCTTCATCTTACTTGACTTCACAGTCACTTTTGACCCTGTGATTATTCTACTTTGAAATCATTTCTTCCATCATGTTCCAAGATTCTGCATGTCTTGGTTTAATTCCTATTTCAATAATACTCTTTCTCAGTCTCTTTTAAGTTTCACCTTCTTCTCCTCCCTGTAAATGTGTGTTTTTCCCAAGTTCCTTCACTTATACTCTTCTGATTCCAGTTAACCCTCTGTCCTGGAACATCTTAGCCAAGTCTCTGATTTCAGCTACCTTTTGTTCAGCTGTGAATCTCAAATCTATATTTGCCTCGCGGATCTCTCTTGTTTAGCATGTTTTATAAGGTTCTCAATGACCTGGCTCCTATTTATCTCCCCCAGCTTCTCATCAGTGATTACTAAACATTAACACTATATAACGCTACAAGTGATAAAGAGCTATTTGATGCCTTAATGTCTTTGCACATGCTGTTTTCTCTATTTGAAATACCCAAACTACAGGCTAGTGCACACACACACACACACACAAACATACACACATAATTTCCTCCTGGCTGATATCTTCTTTTTCTTCAAGAAAGTCATCAAGTATAACCGCCTTTAGAAAATCTTCTTTGACAACAAAATAAATTATTTTCAGGGTAAAAAAAAAACATGCCTCTAATGCTCTGCTCTCATCTTTAAATATCATGTGAATTCCTCTATTATATTACTCATCACACTGGAATGAAATGCTTGGTTTCCTTATCTATATTCCCTACTAGACAGTGAGCTTCCTCAGAACAAAGATTACATTTTTCATTTCTATATCCACAATATCCAGCCTGGATTTAAATAAATGTTTTCTGAAACCATTTAGACATTTTTTAAATGTTTTAATAAATAGTAAACAAATTCCTTAATATAGCTTTGTTTTGAGCATTTCAGACTGATATTCTTTAGCTTATAATACAACACCTCCATAAACAGAGAATAGCCATTAAATGACTCACCCCATTCTACAGATTATGTATCAGAGGCACTGAAGTCTAAAGTACAATGAAAGCCTTTAAGATGAAATAAGACATAAAATACATATTTTTAAAAAATTCTTTACAAGCCAACGCTTGTCAGCTAAATAAATTAGGCTTAGTTCATTTGGTGATTTTCTCTTTAATTGGCTTTAAAACTCAAATTTATAAGCCTATTAACAAAAGAAGACAAATAGCTTCCAAAAGATAGTACATAAAGAAATTTGGTGAATGCAAAGTAGCCCAAATAAATTATATTGCAAATTGTTTTAGAAGAAAATAGTCCATTTAAGGAAGATAAACTTGCTATTATTAGCTAAGATGGTCCTTTAATGTCTTTATTATGTGTATTAATTATTATACAACCAACTATTTAGGTCAGCATGGATCTGTTCCTATTGCACATACACTTAAATTCCAAAAATTTGAGGAATTACAATAACAATGTATTCATGACCACCCTGAAAATATGTGTAAAACATTTGACTGCCAAAATTTTTTATCATCTCTTACGCTAAAGAATTGCATAGGGAGTTTAAGAAATGAAAACAGCTTTTGTTTACTGCTCACCTGGCTTGTTGCACAATTACTGTATACAGAGTGTGTAATCCGAATCCAGGATGAGATGAAAGCTTTGCTGCCATCCTCACGATCAGAGAGAAGAGTTACCATCAGGTGTCACAATGCTCCCTGGCCATGGTCAACACCTGGGCACTCAAGCCCCTCTGACCGAACAGGCCATAAACCAGGGCACAGAGCACAGAAACTTTAGTCTATCATTCAAGGTCACCTCTGCTGACTCTCCATGGTATCCTTGGATTTAACTTCCTTCATTGTCTAAACCTCTACTTATCTATGAGACTCATTCATTCTTCCACTCATTCATTTATTCTTTCACAAAAATATGTTGAGCACTCACCTTGCACAGGCTCTGCACATTATGCACAACATATAGGGGATTCAAGATGAGGAAAACCAGCAATATTCCTGCCCTTGTGGATTTTAGAGTTTATTTGGGAAATAGGCATTATTCACTCAAATATGCATAATTCTAAACTCACTAAGTGTCATAAAGGAAAAATACATAGGATAACTAAGGTAATGCTGATGGTGAAGTAAGAGAGAGATCCCCTTCCCCATTTTATTACATTCTCTGAAGTCCTGTTGGTCTTATTTCCCAGCTCAGAAACTGTCTAGTAGCTATCCATTGACCAAACCCTATTTCTCAAACCCTATTTCTCCAGATATAGTTTGGCTCTGACCATTCAACTGTTATAAAAATAATGGTCTCGCATAATATTTTCAAGTGATAGAGATATTCCTTAGACATGTCTAAATGTTTTTAAAATATTAAGTATATACCTTTTAATTCTGCACATATTTTCAGCTTGTGCAATTTCTTGGAGTAATGATACCATAAGCTTATTGTCCATTTTGTAAATGTAGAGAAGAGATATTTTCGGTAGTGAATGGCCCTAAAGGAAGCTTTTGGGCTTGTTCCAAATGCTGAAGCCTTGATGGAGTTGTACAAAAGTTATGGGGAAAATGAACATTTAGTTAAGTCTCCTTTCTGAGACAGTTTGTGACTGGAGTTAGACAAGAGCGAAAAAGAATAGTTTTTGAGGGATAATAATAAAGTTATCTTGTGGGAGACACGTAATTACTGAGCACTAAAAGTGGCCCAGCACTCACTTATATACCACATTTCTATGCCAAGTGAAGACTCAGTCCTACTGGGATGATATTTAAAGCATCCCAAACTGGAAAACTGGTGTCCATTGTTTAAAAACTTGAGCCTGACTCTTTTTGCATATGGAACAAATTCTGTATAAATATTAATTTGACAACTGTCAGGGCCACACATTCAGAGTTAGTGTTACATAAACTGTCAACCCACAGACAGGTTGAAGAGGGGGTAGATATACTCCGGGGAACCCATCTTATCAGTCTGCCCCACATCCTTTTTATAAGTAAGGGAGCTGACAGAATCAAGGGCAAAGTAAGGAGAGCCGCAGATTTTAAGGATCCTCTCAGGTTAGAATTTTACTGCTTCAGCACAGATGCATCCTTGGCTTTAAAATTCCCCCTTCACTAGCATCATGATTTTACCACTGAGGCCAACAATCAGTAACAAGTTCTAATTCAGGACACGAAGACTCTTCCTGGGAATAAGGATATGATACTACTCTCAGGCAACAAGGCTTTTTCCCAACATTCTGAACCTTTTGGACTTGAGAATTGCACTGCATGGGGGAGCAGAAAAAGCAAGAACAGAGCAGCCCTTAACCAAAAACACCTTCAAGGTCAAATACCCCTCTCAAAGCCACAGGTTCATGGAGCTCTTGCCATGCTTGCCTCTGCCCAAGCTGGCTGACCTACTTGACTTCGGGCCAGTTCAAACCTTCAAATCAAGCCACCTGCTCAGTCCCTCCCTAGGACCTTGATCCAGGCCGACTGCAGTTTCTCAGCCCCAGGCAAGAGACTAGGCCAGCTCTTTAGCGAGCACCGAGGAGCCTAGCCAGAGCTGCTGGCTAGTCCACACTCCCTTTTAACTCCTGCTGCTTCCCATCCCCTCGAAGCCATCAAAGCTGTGGGCACATGAACTAGTTCTAGCTTTGAAAACCATAAACACATACACAGACAATTCTTTTTACAGAGCCTTACCCTGGGCATGCAGCTCTACTTTATACTCAGTTGGATCAGCTCAAAACTTTTCTTGAAAAGAGCTGGTTTGTATTTTGTGCCTGTTCTTCTGCCTGCCAAGGTCATTTTTTAGCTGCATCTCACTATACGACATCATTTTTGTTTATTTTTCACCAACCCCTGGTGAAGCTTTTCTACCTCAACCCCCTAGAATAGGTATTTAGATATCCTAAAATTATTAATTACCCATATAACCCCTGCCTAACAAAGCGGTGTGCAATAGCATCATTTCTTTGCCCAAAAAGTTTTGAGATGGTCACCACTTGTCAGTTAATATTAATTGTGGTTTGGAGATGACAATGATAAAAAAAATATATGGTATATTTAGCAGATAACAGCTTACTAAAGTGTATACAAGATTAGAAAGTACTATATCATCCAGCCTGAAGTGTTACTTCCCCGCATGAGTGGCTATTTGCAAAGCTGATTTACAATGTGGCAAATAAGAAAATGGGATGATATACAGCGGGAGAGATGCTGTCTGAATTTCCATGCAGGCACTGTTCTCAAGTACTACCTACCATAAATTCTCACAAGATAAAGTATATACCAGAGGAAGCAGTGAACCATTTTCTTTATACTTCTTCCATCCTGCCAGAACTTGAAAATTAAAACAGGAAAAAGTGAAAAAGAGCCTCTACTTTGAAATCAGAGTGGACAGCATCAGACAAAGAGCACTTCCGTGACTGGTTCCAACTCTGTATGGGTTTACGTGACCTTGAGCAAGACTGAATCCTAATCATTTAAAACTATGTCTGAAACCAATAAAAACAAAAAATAGAAATGAATAGTTGATCCGGTCAGCTGTCCCTCAGCTCTCGCTGATATATCCTTGAGATGGTCTTGAGAGAAGGAACAACCAAAAGATATCTTCCTAATCCAAACTGGTGATTTTATAGTACATAGAAGTTGTTAATACTAGCAGTGTTGGTGAACTTTGATGCTCACTTATATTCTAACATTTTTTATAGAAAGATATAAATAATCCCAAATATTGGGTGGAATTTTGTTTCTTAAAATTCCTAGGCAATAATAATAAGTCATCATTCATATAGCAACATTTCAAACAAATCTCTTAAAAGCTGTTAGGATATTATGCAATTAAAAAATAGTGGATAGGAGGGGCGCCTGGGTGGCTCAGTTGGTTGAGCGACTGCCTTCGGCTCAGGTCATGATCCTGGAGTCCCTGGATCGAGTCCCGCATCGGGCTCCCTGCTCAGCAGGGAGTCTGCTTCTCCCTCTGACCCTCCTCCCTCTCATGCTGTCTCTCATTCTCTCTCTCTCAAATAAATAAATAAAATCTTAAAAAAAAAAAATAGTGGATAGGACAAGCGATGAAATTAAAAATTACTTCAGGCTTTCTTCAAGTTCGGTGAAAGTTGGCATGTAAAAAGTAAATTTTAAGAGTAAGTTATGTGGGAAGGTCCTACATCTGCAATCATTCAACAAAATGTCTGATATGCACTGGGCAAAATGTTAAGTGTGGGAGATGCATTAGTTAAAAAGACAGACAAAATTCCTATCTTCTGGAGCTTCTACCATCAGGGAATGTACAAATTAAACAGATAATTACAAGAGTTGAATAATTACAAGGGCTCAAAATGCTGCAAACGGAATGGTGGAAATACATATATGATCACTACACAGCAAATGAAGTTTTAATTGGATGGAGTTAATAATAGGGACTATGAGTCATCTGAGATTCTTGATTCATGAGATGAGAATTACACCATTAGGAGTAAAGATCATCATCAGAGAGCGAGACTGGCCAGTGGATACAGAGATCGTTCCAATTCAGGTAAGAGTTAAGAGTCTCTTTCAGCAAGACTTCTCAAAACATAGTGAAAAAGGACCTATTGCCATTTGTACCCCCAGATTTATGTTAGTACAAAATCCTGAAATTTAGTGATCGTAAGACAGAGGACAACAATTTCCCGGATACTGAAATTTGTATGTACAGTCAGTTGTCTTTAGCACAGTTTTCTGCAATTGATAAACTTGATGCAATTGCACCCATTAAAGCAGAAACATAAAATTATTCTTTGTGTGTCAATTATACTCAAAAAATTTTTTAAAGATTTTTTTCCTAATACTAAGTTAAACACAATTTTTATTTTTTAAATTTTTTTAAGATTTGAGAGAGAGAGAGAGCCCCTGCACAAGAAGGGAGAGGGGCAAAGGGAAAAGCAGGCTCCCCACTGAGCAGGACACAGGGCTCCATCCCAGGACCCCAGGATCATGACCTGAGCTGAAGGCAGACATTTAACCGACTGAGCCACCCAGGTATCCCCACAATTTTTATATTTTAAGTAGTATATAGGGGATGAAATAAAAATCCAAATGAATATGTAAGATATATGAAGAAACTTCAAAGAAACTACCTTTCCAGACACCCCCCAAATACACACTTACACACACAATTTCCAGCGGAGACATAATTTTACTCTTCTGACTTTAGAGATGCTGTAGTTGAAAGTTTTCTGAGAAGAACTTTGCAGTTTATACCCACCTTTGCAAATAGGCGGCTTTTTGACCTTCAACAAGTTACTTTTTGGGTCTCGGTATCTTCATTTGTAAGATGGAGTTAATAATCACTCTACAGATTTGTGAGTTTCCAACCATGAAATGCTAACCCTTGCCTAATGTAAAACAGGTACTCCTTGGAAGCTTCTGAGTCTCTTTTCCTATCTCTGTCCTGCTCACTTTGCTAAAACCAAACCAGAGAAAGGGAAAAAAGAGAGAGAGAGAGAAGAGAGAGGAGAGAATAGAATAGAAAATTTGGTTCTCTTTCTAACAGAGCCGGAGTCAGAATGAGAGACACCTTCCAGGCACAGGAGAAATGAGTGAAAACAGATTTGCATTTTAGGTATCAAATGGTGATTGAGTGGAGAATCTCTGCCCTTAATTTAGTGCCAAATACAAAATAGGTGCTTAATATTGAGTTAATTAACTGTAATGAAAAGAATGACTAAATTGAATGCCTAAACTGCAGGAATAAATAAGTGAATGGCATGGCATCCATCTCAAAGTGTCTTTGCACCTCTACACAAATTTATTTTTTTATTTTTTGGTGCTACTTTCTCTTAGATCAGTGGCTTTTCACCCTGGCTACATAATAAAACCAACTGGGCAACCTTTAAAATTGCCCAGACTGGGGCACCTGGGTGGCTCAGTCAGTTAAGCGTCTGACTCTTGATTTCGGCTCAGGTCATGATCTCAGAGTCCTGAGATCAAGTCTCCATATCAGGCTCCGCACTTAGCAGGGAATCTGCTTGAGATTCTCTCTCTCCCTCTCTTGCTGCCCACGTCCCCCACCTTGAGTGTTCTCTCTCTCTCTCAAGTAATCTTTAAAAAAAAAATTGTCCAGATCAATTGCCTCAGAATCTTGGGGGAGGGGGAGCATCAGTAATTGTTAATGTTCCCTAGGTGATTCGAATATAATGTCAAAGTTGACCACAGTAAAAGGTTCAGCTCTTTTATACTAGTCCGTGCCCTGCCTCATACATACTAATTTGATGACAAACATCACCATTCCCTTTTAACCCATCCTTAACCCGTGCCTTTGAGTTAATAATTAATCACTCTGTTTTGCCCTGGTTTACTGACCAGTGAGCATTAAATGATGCAGTCCTCATTGGATCTTGGCCCTTCTAGAAACCAAGCTAGATGTGGAATGGTGTGTAATAGCAGGAAAATTAGATAGATTTGAAATTGATTACAATTCTACAATTCCAGCTGGCCAATGAAATGACCTGGGGATTAAAATCTCCCTCTCTCGGGCGCCTGGGTGGCTCAGTCGTTAAGCGTCTGCCTTCGGCTCAGGTCATGATCCCAGGGTCCTGGGATCGAGTCCCGCATCGGGCTCCCTGCTCTGCGGAGAGCCTGCTTCTCCCTCTCCCACTCCCCCTGCTTGTGTTCTGGCTCTCGCTATGTCTCTCTATGTCAAATAAATAAACAAAATCTTAAAAAAAAAAAAATCTCCCTCTCTCTACTCTCTATTTCTCTATCACTGTATATCTCAAAAACCCAGCCCAATCACCATACCATTTGAATCAGAATCTCTGCATTTGGGACCCAGATATCAGACTGTTTTTTCAAACCTAGGGAAACTTTCTGCAAAGCAGGAATTTGTTTATATTCTTGTACATAGATGGCCACTTGTCATAGCCTTCCGTACAATTGGCTCCAGCTGTCAATGGAGAAAGCAAAGCAGAATGATGAGACCCTTGTGTAAATATAATCCTGTTGGTTCCTTTTGAAATGTGTAGTTTCTTCCTTTGAAGAAACCCAAGCCCTGAATCCATCACTACTCTTCCAGGTAAGGTAAGGTCAATGTAAGGACAGCATCTTGCCTATGCCCTCTCTGATCTGCAGGATACAAATGTAGCCTAGACATACCACACCCTTCTTAAATCCAAATTTTCCATGTAATTCCACATTTTTGGAGCCTGATAATCTGATAAAGTAAGGCTGCGTGCCCATTATTGGGTCTTTCATTGCATTTATAAGTAAGCCTATTAATGGTGAAATATCAATCTATCTCTTCTAGAAAGCATAAGACTAGAGAATACTAATTTACATAGATGAATAAATGTGACCATATCTTGGACAGTTTGGCTTCTTATAGTCTGTTATTGCTTGTTTTTCCTTTTCTTTGTTTTTTTTCTTAAGATTTTATTTATTTATTTGACAGAAAGAGAGAGAGCATGTGCACAAGCACGGGGAGCAGCAGAGGGAGAGGGAGAAGCAGGCTCTCCCCTGAGCAGGGCTCAATCCCAGGACCCTGGGGATCATGACCTGAGCTGAAGGGAGACGCTTAACTGACTGAGTCACCCAGGTGCCCCTCCTTTTCTTTGTTCTTGAAACCACCTCTCCCTCCCTCCCTTCTTCACATTTATTCTATCTTTCATCTCCAAGAAAATCATGTTAAAAATGTAGTACTATTTGACCATATTTTTCAGTATGTACATGAATAGAGAGATTATTTTCAAGATTTGCTACCAAATAAAAAATCTTATTACATATACTTTTCTGATTCTTTTCCTTTTAACCCAATAATACCTCATAGAAATCCTGGAAAGCACCTCAGTATAGCTCTAATTCATTTTTTTAAAGATTTTATTTATTTATTTGACAGAGAGAGACACAGCGAGAGAAGGAACACAAGCAGGGGGAGTGGGAGAGGGAGAAGCAGGCTTCCGGCCAAGCAGGGAACCTGACGCGGGGCTGGATCTCGTGACCCTGAGATCATGACCTGAGCTGAGATCAAGAGTCAGACGCTTAACCAACTGAGCCACCCAGACACCCTTTTTTCCTGTTTTTGTGATACTATGAACAAGTTTAATTAATCATCCTTATATATTTATACTTACATATTGGTGCCTTTAATTCTGTGGCCTAAATACCCAGGATGAAATTGCTGGGTAAAAGGGAATATGAGGGGTTTTTTTTTTTTTCCTTTTTAGTTACAAAAGCTGTTACTAGATATCCTATCCCCCCCAAAAGTAAGAATTCACACATCCACTAGCAATTTCTGAAAATACTCTTTTCCCCATAAGCAGTAGGAAGATATCAGTGTTTTGGTGCTGTTTTGTTTTTGTTTTTTAATTTTGGCCAGTCTAACCAGGTTATAATGCCATCTCAGTTAATTTAATTTGCATCTCCAACTCCTAGTGAGTTTTATTATCATTTCATTCATTGACATTTTGGATGTGACATTTTTAATAGTAGTGGAAATTGACATTTTGGATGTGAATTGTCCATTCATGTCCTTTGTCCATTTTTTTTTTTCATTTAGAAACACATACCTTCAATGATTTTTTTAGGGATTTTTAACATTTTATTTTATTTATTTTTTTAAATTTTTTAATTTTTTAAGCTCCAGATTAGATGTGGAACTTAAAAACTCACGACAGATCAAGAGTCACATGCTCTACCAACTGAGCTAGCCAAGTGCCCCCTTTTCAGGGATTTTTAGCCTTTCATCATTTAGGAAAGAAATAAGCTTCAGCTGTGTTTTTGGTAAATTGTCTTTTTAATTGTAATGTGGTATTTTTCTTCTGTTTTTTTCTAAATGTTTTACTGGAAGTCCCTAATAAATTTTTTAAATGCTGTTTTCAACATCTATTGTTATGAACATGTTTATTCTCTTTAAGTTTGTTTTATATTAAATCATGGATTAAATTCTGGTGGCAGATTTCCTGATAATAAATCACCATCCATTGCTAAAATAAAACTTTTATCATAGTATATTAATTGATAAATTATCTAATATTTCATTCTGTTACCTGTTAAAACATGAGATTGATCTATAATATTTTCTTTACTTAAGGGATATAGTTATATTTATGGTCACATATATGTACATGTGTATACATATACATACGATATTGTTTTACTCAAAACAATTTTTATTTTTTCCCTACCAAACCTGTTCAAGATTGAAAATGTTATCCTAAAATTTTGTTATAAATTCTGCTGGATCTAATTTAGTTTCTAATAGATTTTAGTTTATCTATTTAGTTGCTATGCTGGGTACGTAAACAGTATCAATATATCTCCTTTATATATAGTAATTTTATTGTTGTAGAGTATCTTTCTTTATTCTGATTAGTGCCATTATCCTTAAATTTCAGCTTTTCTGATATTTATAATACTACTCCTGCCTTATGTTGTTTGAATTTACCTCATATTTCTCTGCTCATCCCTTTGTTACAATGTGTTTCCCGTAAAGTCAATTCAGAGCTGTGCTTTTTTTTACCTCAATTTGATGGTCTCTTTCTTGTAAAGGGAGTTCTCAATTAACATTTAATGTAATGACAGAACATTTTATCCCTTATGTTGTTTATCATATATAGTCAGTTCTGCTATGGTGATTATTTTAAAATATGAATTTGTTCCAACATGATTGACGAAAAATTGGAAATAAATTTCATGTTTTCTTATGAATCATTTCATGAATATCCTTAAAGGCAGAAAACTACTGGTTGGCCTTAACCAAAAATAAATGAATAAATATTTGTGCCTGGAATGACTCCAAGTAATGTGAAAATCAGTAAGAACAAGACCTAAAAAAAAAAAAAGAAATTGAAAGATTGTTGAGCATGTGAATTAAAGATCAAATAGTACAACAATGAGTTCTCACTATCAAAGAGAAAGCATTACTATATACAAAGACCTCAATCACCAAACCCTGCAGAACTGGCTCCTTTTAATGCTACTAGCAACTGTTTTGGTGGTTCCAAACATCACTATAATTCCCTGTCCGTAAAGCCGTGAGTGCACTTGAGAAAACCACAGATTAGGTATCTGTCCAGCAGTGCTACCCAAGTCAGTCAAAGAGAACGCCAGACATTGAATCAAATTTTAAATACTGATGAAACAAGTCTCTATTATAAACATGTGCCTCGAAGGACCTACAACTCAAAGGCAAACATGCTTCCGGGTTTCATGCTGGGAAAGACTGCAAATGTTGATAGCCCTCCTTCTACCCCTTCACAGAAACTCAGTCTGCAACCATTCCACCTCCCACTTTCACAAGCATACTGCAGTCGTTTTCAAGGTAATTTGACATGTTTATTGCAGTCCTTATGTATTATTTTAACAATTTGGCATGTATAAAGCTGTCCCGCTCATTTTTATTAGGTTCTAATCTTCTTATTATCGCTGATAAAGGTTTTGAGTGTTGTACTACATTTTTTCCCATAAGCCTTGTGGTTTTTTAATTCTATGATTTTGCAAAAGGCAGTCATTTTGGAAATGAGTATGTTGAGTCATAGAATTGATGGCATTTTTATATTCACTTTCCTTCTTTTTCCTTTTCCTTATTTTTGCTGGTTAGATTATGAACTTATTTCTGCTTTTATTCATGTTAATTGAGCTATATTTTTCCACCTGTTAATGGTTATATTAATGAGACTCTTAATCAGACACATATCTTTCCTATCTTTCCACTACTATTAAAAAGCAGATGGCTAGGGGCACCTGGCTGGTTCAGTGGGCAGAGCATGCAACTCCTGATCTCGGGGTTGTAAATTCAAGCCCCACATTGGGTGTAGAGATTACTTAAAAATAAAATCTTAAAAAAAAAAAAACCCACAGATTCAGTTTTTGTGAACTTGCCATATTTGTATCTCTCTATAACCTAAAATAAAGGTTGAATATTTAATAAGATTTTTTTTAAATCAAATGGCAAGTCTTTTTTCAACCAAGATGCTGTATTTCCATCCTAGCTCCTGCTTTTCTACCCTTACTCATAAACACACACACACACACACTCAGACCCACATTCCACACCAATGAGCTGTGCTTCGTTTTTCCCCCTCTTCAGCATGGCCCAGATAAAGCTATTTAAATGCTTTTACTTTTCTCTTCTCCCACCCACTGCAAATTCTTGGGTTTTGCTCAAATAATGTAGTGCTTTGGGTTGTAGGCTAATATTTAGTCCCCGTATTTCCTTCAGTTTCAAGACTCCATAATTAACACTTACAAATCAGTAGGATACTATTATCCATACAGGGTTAGCTATATGGCTACATATCCTCTCTATCACAGAGTCTCTCTTCTATTTTCCCTACAGTTTGAACACATTGTTTTCTCAGTTATTTTCTTCTAATGCAGCATATACTCCATGGTTTGCATAATCATAAATATCTTTCTCACACCCTGAAATATGAATATCTGTTATGAGTACATTAGGATTCCTGGCTTGAAGCCTTTCTCCCTTCAAGATGTTATTCCATCTCTTCTATATTTACCTCTTACAGATGAGGAGTCCATTGATAGTCAGATCCTCTTTCTTATGTAAGAATTATTTCCCTTTTTTTTTTGGATAGAGGCTTATAAGGATCTTTCTCTTTTTTTTTAAGGATTTTATTTATCTATCTGAGAGAGAGAGAGACAGAGATAGCAAGAGAGCATGAGCAGGGAGGAGAGGGAGAAACAGGCTCCCCACTGAGCAGGGAGCCCAATGCGGGGCTTGATCCCAGGACCCTGGGATCATGACCTGAGCTGAAGGCAGATGCTTAACCGACTGAGCCATCCAGAAAGGATCTTTCTTTAAACATTTTACCATGAAATCTTTATGTCCATGTCTTTTCTCATCAATTCTACTTGAAAATAGCTAAGTTCTCTTGGGTCTCTACATCTGAGAAGCTTTCTACTATTGGTTTAATCATTTCTCTCCTCTCTCTGTTCTTTGTTTTCCTTCTGGAACTCCATTTGTTTACATTTTTTTAAAGATTTATTCATTTATTCTAGAGAAAGAGAGCACACGAGTGGGTGGAGGGGCTGAGGGAGAGGAAGAGAATCCTCAAGCAGACTCCCAGCAGAGTGCAGAGCCTGACATGGGGCTTGATCCCAGGATCTTGAGATCATGAGCCAAAACCAAGAGTCGACTGAGCCACCCAGGTGCCCCTCCATCTATTTATATTTTATAGTTATCTTCAAATGTTGTACAATTAATATAAATCTACTTTTATAAAGTATACATTGAGATATTTCTTTCCTTCAATCTTTCAGATCACTATTTTCAGCTCACTGTATTCATTAAGGTATTCTTGAAACATAACAGATAAACTCAGTTGCTTAATAAAATTAAGCATTGTATTTCTTAATCATATAAAGTGTAAATGGTCAAAATAAGAACAGTCTGCTCTGCTCAGTCAACCTGGTCTGATGGAGACTTCTCACCTTCTACATAGGGCTTCCTAGGTCACCTCAGGCATCTACCTCCAGCTAAAATATAGGGAGAGTGGGGGATCACCGTTAGAAGTTGGCATGTCAGTTCTATAATTGGTGCACATTAATTCTACTCGCTCTTCATTAGCAAGAACTTGACTGTATGAGCATGTGTAAGTGCAAAAGTGGCTAGGAAATGAAATCTACTGAATGGACCAAGGTCAGGCTGTCCCAAGATGGGCTACTTTGGCATGAACATTATTTTGAGTTAGAGGCAATCAAAACCCAGTAGATTCAGGAAAAGCTATTTACCTTCCCCTCCATTGCCTGCTTATACCAGGAAGAAAGCTGTTAACAAATTCCTCTTTACTTAGGAAAGTTATCTACATAATATGACAACTTTTGTTTTCCAAACATCTCCTCTCACTTTCCCACTAATGATCTTTCTCCCCTTTGTTTCCCTCAGACCCCTACCCCTCTCCTTACCTCGTATAAGCATCATGTTGCCTCACTGTCTTTACAATTCCCATGTCTGTGTGGCTATGCTTTTAAACTAGATTTTTCTCCCATCAATCTGTCTCATGTCAATTCAATTCCTGGTCCAGCTCAAAGGAACTTGAAGGGCAGAGAATTCTTCCTCCCCAATGCTACTTTACATGCCCAGAACAAAGAGAGGCCAGGTCTTATGGAATACATAGCAGTCTCTGTCATCTTCACCAAAGACTACCACTCCTTCAATTCTTCTGATAAATTCTTTGGTGTGGAAATCTTTTTTGGGGAGGGATTGGATTGTTTATTTGTTTTAGCCCCCAAAAAAAGACGTCTTGAGAAGTACTTCAATCTCCTTGAATATTCTGTATTTCAATTCAAATTACTGTCTCTCTCTTCCAGGAGCTCACTTTCATTTGACATGTTTTGTTTGTTCTGAGTGATCTTCCTCTCTTTGGCTACCAGACTTTTTAGATGTTTTTGGCTTGTTTCATTTTTTTTCTGCTCAGTGGAACTCGAGGCTGATTAGAATGTACCAAAGTGAAGAAAGGGGCACAAATATTGAAGGCATCTCTGGTGGCCCACCAGCCATTAAGAAGTCCTTGCTAAAGCACCTGTTGTTCTCTCCCTGGCTTGAGTACATGGAAGAAGTCTGAGGATAGTCCAATTCTCTTTTATTAAGAGAAAAAAAAAAGTCTTCCTCTTTAGAAACTAATGAACATCAGGCCCACAAACATGTTGATCTTCTACTGGGTTTCCACTAATCTCCAAGGGCAGTGCTCTCTACAGATTCCAGGGATTTTAACAGTTTAGTTCAAGCCTGCTTTAATGGTCTTGGGTACTTGCCCCACTAGAAGAGGAGAGATGAAAACCTTTCCACCCAACTGTTCTATGGGTTCCAGCAGCCATTTGAATCAAGAGAGACAGACAATTTGGGTGGAGTAGGTAGTAGAAGGGAGGAACACCAATTCAGGTCACTGTCTTCCTAGAACCTCCAGTTTTGAAACTCTGCATATTAACTTGCAGAGATATTTTTTCCATCAGCAAAGATTTAATGTTAATTTTTTAAATGCTGTCTGTTTGTCCCTTGTTTAATGAAGAAATATATGAACAAATTGTAAAAAAGTAAGATTCTATGATATTTTAAAAGAAATGTAATTGCATCCACCCCAAGTATGTATAATAACAGAAACTCAGTTATTGATGTATCAAATCTTATATTTACATTGGTAAATAACTATGAATCCACTGTAATTGGCATTAATTTCATAAAAAGGACTATGCATTTTTTTTTTTTTTATACACTAAGTAGGGGCACCCAGGTGGCTTAGTTGGTTAAGCGTCTACCTTCAGCTCAGGTCATGATTTCAGGGCCCTGGGATTAAGCCCTGATCAGGCTCTCTGCTCAGCGGGGAGTCTGCTTCTCCCTCTCTCTCCCCCTCTGTTCTCTCCCTCTCTCTCAAATAAATAAATAAAACACTAAGTAAATAAACAAAGATTCTGAAATTTAATCTTTTTTTTAAAAATATTTTATTTATTTATTTGACAGAGAGAAACACAGTGAGAGAGGGAACACAAGCAGGGGGAGGGGGAGAGGGAGAAGCAGGCTTCCCGCGGAGCAGGGAGCCCGATGCGGGGCTCGATCCCAGGACCCTGAGACATGACCTGAGCCGAAGGCAGACGCTTAACGACTGAGCCACCCAGGCGCCCCTGAAATTTCATCTTTAATGTCAGCATCTTAAGCTTCAGACTACAGTATTTGACTTATTAAGTCTAAATAATTATCAATTTAAATTAATGAGATGTATTTTGAAGATAAAATATAAAATAAGACTCTATATAACAATAATATTCATATATACTCATATTAAATTTTAGTAAATTTTCCTAACTCTACTTGTACTAATTATTTTATAGAGTAATTATGAATAACAAAGAAATTTTCTGTTCTCTATTATTTTAACAATCATTTATTATAATTAAAATGGCTTGAAAATATCTTATTTGCCCTGGAATGAAGGGAAAAGCTTAGAAAGAACTAAAAGAGCTATTATTTTGACTTGAACAACAATTACCCTTTTGCTCCCTTCACAACTCTTACTTCCAATCCAGGGTTTGATCATTTAGACAAAAGAAGAAACAGGTAATGAAAAGAACTGTATGAAACTACCTCTTTTTACCAACAATTCAAAACTTCACTTTTAAAGGCCAAATGACTACTGTATTTATTATTCAATAAACTTTTAATTTATTTTTTTAAAGATTTTATTTATTTATTTGAGAGCGAGAATAAGATAGAGAGAGAGAGCATGAGGGGGGGAGGGTCAGAGGGAGAAGCAGACTCCCTGCTGAGCAGGGAGCCCGATGCGGGACTCGATCCCGGGACTCCAGGATCATGACCTGAGCCGAAGGCAGTCGCTTAACCAACTGAGCCACCCAGGCGCCCTAATTTCTAACAATGACCAAATTTTATTAACGGTCAGGCCACTTGTTTTTCCCAGGAAGTTTGCCATAAGTGATCTTTCAAATTGTATCCTGTTATATTCAATAGCACTAAAACACTCCTACTGTGAGCATTAATTTGCACAAACTACCATCACTAGCAACTAATGAAAATACAAATAACAAACTATACATTTTAAAACCACATTTGAGGGCGCCTGGGTGGCTCAGTTGGTTAGGCGACTGCCTTCGGCTCAGGTCATGATCCTGGAGTCCCGGGATCGAGTCCCGCATCGGGCTCCCTGCTCGCGGGGAGTCCGCTTCTCCCTCTGACCCTCCCCCCTCTCATGCTCTCTGTCTCTCATTCTCTCTGTCTCAAATAAATAAATAAAATCTTTAAAAAAAAAAAAAAAAAAAAAAAAAAAAAAAACCACATTTGAGGGCGCCTGGGTGGCTCAGTCGTTAAGCGTCTGCCTTCAGCTCAGGTCGTGATCCTGGAGTTCTGGGATTGAGTCCCGCATCGGGCTCCCTGCTCAGCAGGGAGTCTGCTTCTCCCTCTGACCCTCCCCCCTCTCGTGCTCTCTCTCAAATGAATAAATAAAATTTAAAAAAAAATAAAATAAAATAAAACCACATTTGAGTTTGAAAATCTGTCACTCAATATCCTGAATAGAAGGAACTGTCTGTGGTAACTGGGTTAACATATGACTGCTTACATCTGATATGTTTTCTATTTATTCATTCATCATTAATTTATTCATTCATTTATTTTTAAGTAAGCTCTATGTCCAGTGGTGGGGCTTGGACTCCCAGCGGTGAGATCAAGAGTTGCATGTTTTACCAATTGAGTCAGCTAGGCATCCCCTGATATGTTTTCTAATAAGAGAATTTCATGTACAAAAAAATCTAGTTACTTATAATTATGAGGACTATTTTGTTTTTATGAAACCTACCCCCAAAAAATAATTCAAGAAAAGGCCAATATAGTAAATCATGGCTCTCACATAAAATTTAAGTTTTATATTTTTAAAACAGAACCTATTTTGTACCAGATATTAGGGAATATTAATAGAGATTATGTCTACAGGACAAGCACAGTCAAGATGGAAAACAAACAGGGGCGCCTGGGTGGCTCAGTTGGTTAAGCGACTGCCTTCGGCTCAGGTCATGATCCTGGAGTCCCGGGATCGAGTCCCGCATCGGGCTACCTGCTCAGCGGGGAGTCTGCTTCTCCCTCTGACCCTCCCCCCTCTCATGCTCTCTCTATCTCATTCTCTCTCTCAAATAAATAAATAAAATCTTAAAAAAAAAAGATGGAAAACTAACATATCCACCAAGTATTACAGTCTAACATAATGAGTTATAATGGAGGTGCAAGATGCAATGAAGCTGTATTAATTCAGATTACATTAGTAGTGTAGGGGTAGAAAAGTTTTCCCTTCCCACCTTCTAGGTTCTTTGGCTGGTTTAATAATTAAATTGGTATTTGGGATGCCTGCGTGGCTCAGTCAGTTAAACATCTGCCTTCGGCTTAGGTCATGATCCCAGGGACCTGGGATCAAGCCCAAAATCGGGCTCCCTACTCAGTGGGGAGCCTGCTTCTCCTCTCCCTCTGCCTGCCACTCCTCCTGCTTGTGTTCTCTCTCTCTGACAAATAAATAAGTAAAATCTTAACAACAAAAAAAGTTATTTCCTTTAAGAAAAACAAAAAAATAATTAAATTGATATTAGATAGGTTAACAAGAGAAAAACAAAAGTGTAATAACATGTATACATGGTCGAGACCCAGAAAAACTGAATAACTCTCCCCAGTGGCCAAAGCCATCACCTTAATATCATCTTCAGCTAAAGACAAAAAAATATGTTGGAGGTAAATAGTCAGTTACAGGAGGTTGCCAGGAAAAGCACCGTAAGGAGAGGAGGGTTGTTATGCAGATATAAATCACTGCCTTCACCACTGACAAGAGTTTCTACAGACTGAGACCTTCCCCCCACTCCTCCTGGTATAGCCAAGGGGGACACCCTTACAAATGGAGATTTCCCTTATACATACATGTAAAGTCCCTTATTGAAGGATAACCTGGTTTTCAGAGCTTCTCCAGTGTTTGCAGATTCTAAAAAAAATAAATGAATAAAATTTAAAAAAAAACCACCCAGCACAATTCTTATGCCAAAGGGACATATTTTGAGGTGGCAAATTCTGCTCCCCTATAGTCCTGCCTTTGAAATTTCCCCACCAAGTTTCACAGTCCGGAAGCTAAGTTGATAGAATGAACATTTCACTGAACTAGTCTCTCATTCCAAAGAAGAGGTCAGTTTAGTTTAACGGTTGTGTCTCATTTCAGGAGGTGGGTCTTGCAGGTTTTCCCTTGCAAAGGCTCCCAAAGTTTGGCCTATATTATGTGAGAAATTGGGTATTTAATAAAGTATTTCTGTGGAAGCAAAAGAAAACCAAAAGTTAAAGATTGGAGATGACTACAAACCCAGTCTGAGTCCTGAGGGCAGTCAAGAAAAGAGATTTCCAGATGTGAGAGTAGGCAGTTAGCTAGATATGAGATGGGAACAAATGCTTTCCAACCTATGAAAGGGTATGGAGGCCAAGTTCCAAACAGCCCGGACAGACCCCAGGGGATATGCATGTGTTCTTCCATATGACCACTGCCCTACAGTAACCTCTAGCTTCATTATAATACATTCACATTGTGGTTTTAACCCACCTTGCAGAAAATGGTTGCAAGGACAGTTTAGACAAGGACCATATGGGGCCCAAAACTCCCCCTCCCAACTAGTAGGGGAAGTCCCTTAGATGATTGGCTGTAACCTTAGTCAGAAACTGCCCTAGCGATACATCATAACCTATCCAAACATAAAAAGAAAAGATAGCACTGACACCCCCCCCCCCCCCCCCCCACCATGCAGCTGCCACCTCTGGGCCTGCACACTCTGCTATCTTGAGAGTGTACTTTTGCTTAAACTGCTATGAAACCCTTGCTTGCTTAAGAGTTTGGCTCTGAATTTTCTTGACTGAACTCAAGAACTGAGGCCAGGAACAGAACATGCTGTTGACAGATGTAAGGGTCCAAGTATCGTTTGCAGTTTGAATGTTTCTGATGATGTCATTAGGTGTTCAGGTAAACTCTGAGTGGGCCACACAGGAACAAGCATTCAGATTGTCTAAAGACGAGCTCTCGTGATGATTTCTCTGAAGCTCATACTAAGTTGTCTAGCTTCAGTTTGCAGAGCTTCAGGAAAAAGGGTAGGTTTAGTTCTCATTGGTTCCAAATCAAAAGACTGAGAAAAAAATGGAAACATTAGTTTGAAGAATCATGGATATTTGAGGAAACCAGAAGAATTCAGGATCCACTTTGGTTTATAGGCAAACAACAAATGCTTAAAGACAATTAATGAGAACTAGAATACACTATCTACAAAGGTGTGTTACTGAAATAATTTTTCTCTCTAAAAGCATCCACATTTCCAGATTCATCAGTTGTATATAACACCTAGTACTCGTTACATCACGTACCCTCCATAATGCCCATCACCCAGTTACCCCATCCCCCACCCAACTCCCCTCCAGCAACCCTAAGTTTTTTTCTAGAGTTAAGAGTCTCTTATGGTTTGCTTCCCTCTCTCTTTATCTTATTTTATTTTTCCTTCCCTTCCCCGATGTTCATCTATTTTGTTTCTTAAATTCCACATATGAGTGAAATCATATGGTATCTATCTTTTTCTGACTGACTTATTTCACTTAGCATAATACCCTCTAGTTCCATCCACGTTATTGCAAATGGCAAGATTTCATTCTTTTCGATGGCTCAGTAATATTCCATTGTGTATATCTATCTATATATACATATATAGATAGATATACACATATATATACAATATATATGGCACCCCATTAAATTGAATTTAAATAAAAAATTTTAAAATTGGGGTGTCTGGGTGGCTCAGTTGGTTAAGCATCTGCCTTTGACTCAGGTCATGATCCCAGGGTCCTGGAATCAAGCCCCACATCAGGCTCTCTGCTCAACAGGGAGCCTGCTTCTCCTCTCCCTCTGCATGCGGATCCCCCCACTTATGCTCTTTCTCTCTCTCTCTGTCAAATACAATAAATAAAATCTTAAAAAAATGTTTAATTAAAAATAATACACATACACAAAAAGAATATACACACACATATAAGAATTTTACTAAATATTATATATTTCATGCTATGCATGCATATTACTTGTAATGTAGTATTACAACTTTCTCATCATAATTGTAATATTGGAATTTATTTCTTGTTTACTATGTTAATACTTGCTGAGTACATGTTATTACCCTCTCATTTTAAGTCTCATGATAAATCTGTGAACTATAAAAAAATTAAGAAATAAAAATAAAAATAAAATCATCCTCATTTCCAACAAAGATAGGCAAATTAAGACAAATTTGTTTGCCAAATACATTTAAGTTTCAATAAACTTGACCTGATTATGTAAGTGCAGCAAGAATAGTAGTTGTCTATATAGGTCCATTTTAAATCTGCTTTTCCGGAACTTTTTGTAAGGAGTCTCAGATTGAACTTTTACAAGCCTCTCAAAGCCAGGAAGCCAAGCCAAGGATCTGCTGTTAGAGTCGCATTAAATGCATATAGATTGGGTGAATTCCAATCTTTTCGAGGTCCCCAAAATATCCTAAAGTTTCCTGTACCTGCCAGGAAGTGACTTTGCTCATCTGGTAAGGGAGTTAGAAACCCTGTAAACAAGGTACCAGGCTGTTTTTCCAAGGGGCTTTATTGGCTCCATAAAGTCAACCTGAGTTCCTTAAACTTGCCTGTCTCATTCTTTAAAGAGCATTTCTCTCTCAAATACAACATTCCATAAAGCCTCAATAACATAACCGATGTTTCCAATTGTATCCTATTACAGGGAGAACAAATTCTTACAGAACTTATGCAAATAAATATATAACCATGAAAATATGAGTCCTCACTGAAAGTTCCAAATTCTGGAGGGATAAGGTAGGGAGAAAAAGATAAATGTTTGATTGTTCATGAAGGTGTATTTTACCAAACTTCTATAGTTATAGTCAGCTTAAGAGAAAAATTTTCTTTAAATTGGGAAAAAACAAAACATTTTAAAAACCAACAAAAAGTCATAAAAATTACAATCATCTTCATTAGTTCATTCAGTCCCATGTTAATTTTTTTCTGCCTAGATCCAATTTTATCATCGGTTCTGGAAATTCTTACCCAGTTCAGTTTTATAATCTTACAGTTGTCAGAAACCTGTATTCTGGAAGACCTTCCATGAGTCTCCTTGAAGATAAGGCACTTTGCAAACACTTTTGAAAAAGCATCAGAGTGAAATAATAACTCTCTGTAAATGATAAAAATTGCCATGGTTAAAGATCTAATGAGAATTCACTACAATGCAGTTGACAAGGAAATGTGGTTATCTCCTTGACACAGAACACTTCAAGATAACTAGAATTACAAGTGATAATATTACACCAGAACAAAGAAGATTTTTAGGAATTTCATACAATTTCTAGAACACTTATTAATATATATCTATACAAATATAATCTAAGAAGGTTTAGTATCACTTATTTGACAATGCTTTCCATATAGTTTAAAATACCAAATGAGCCTAATTAGTTTAACAAGGTTTTTGTTGTTTTGTTTTGTTTTGTTTTGTTTTGTTTTTGAGATGTTCCAGGTACTCTCTAGAATATCCCAAAGTTTTTTCTGGGTTAAAAAGACTTCATTTACGGGCGCCTGGGTGGCTCAGATGGTTAAGCGTCTGCCTTCGGCTCAGGTCATGATCCCGGGGTCCTGGGATCAAGCCCCGCATCGGGCTCCCTGCTCGGCGGGAAGCCTGCTTCTCCCTCTCCCTCTGCCTGCCTCTCTGCCTACTTGTACTCTCTCTCTCTAATAAATAAATAAAAATCTTAAAAAAAAAAAAAAAAAAGAATATCTAACCAGGGGCGCCTGGGTGGCTCAGTCGGTTAAGCGGCTGCCTTCGGCTCAGGTCATGATCCCGGAGTCCTGGGATCGAGCCCCGCGTCGGGCTCCCTGCTCCTTGGGAGCCTGCTTCTCCCTCTGCCTCTCTCTCTCTCTCTGTCTCTCATGAATAAATAAATAAAAAATCTTTAAAAAAAAAAAAGACTTCATTTAGAATTTATTTTGGGAGGGGTGCCTAGGTGGCTCAGTTGGTTGCGTGGCCAGCTCTTGATTTCAGTTCAGGTCATGATCTCAGGGTCGTGGGACTGAGCCCCACATCGGGCTCTGGATTCAGCATGGAAACCACTTGTCCCTCTCGCTCTGCTCCTCCCCCTGCTCTTATGCTCTCTCTCTCTCTCTATTTCTAAAATAAATAAATATAATCTTTTAAAAAAGAGAGGATTTATTTTGGGAATCTTGTCAAAAATAGTTTTGGATCATAGGCCACTGTGAAACAATACTTAGTTACTTATGTAACCAAAATGACAAAGACTTCACAGGTAAATATATAATAAGGCTACAGTATTCTGAGCAAAGCATAGCTCTTTTAATATCAAGAGAATTAGATTTACATAAGTAATTAAAGCCCTGATGATAAAGGTAACATGAAGCATAGGGAATTATTTTGATAAAACATAAAATCTTTGCTTTTTAGGCAGATTACTTTAAAAGGTAAAAAATATAAAATAAAACGTTTTCCAATCTCTCATCAAAAGCAGACCAATAATACAAGGCAATGTTGTCCTTTTAACAAAGAGAAAACCAAATTCTAATTTTGCACCAGTTTTCTTTTGATATTAAAATTCTTTTACCCAATTAAATTAATTCCAGTCTGAGCCAGCCCTGAGCATGCATAAAATTCCTTTCTAAGGATTTCTTTCCACAAACCTACAACTTCCAGATTTGTCCCGTGGTGTTCTTCTTTCCCATTTTGAAATAACCAGTTTTATTTTAGGACAAATTTACTTTTTATTTTCCTTCAACAAAAATGTGTTTTTATTTCCCATACTTTATTTTACTCCAAACACACATCCTAATTTCCTTGCATATGGAGATGTTTCCCTTATTATTTCTAATACTTTCAGTTACATACATTAATTGACATTCTTAACTCTTAGAAACCTTGATTTCAGGGGGGCACCTGGGTGGCTCAGTCGTTAAGCGTCTGCCTTCCGCTCAGGTCATGATCCCAGGATCCTGGGATCGAGCCCCGCATCGGGCTCCCTGCTCCGGGGGAAGCCTGCTTCTCCCTCTCCCACTCCCCCTGCTTGTGTTCCCTCTCTCGCTGTGTCTCTCTCCGTCAAATAAATGAACAAAATCTTTAAAAAAAAAAAAAAAAAAACCTTTATTTTTATTAAAAATTAAGCAGTAAACAATTGTAAACTGTTTGTTATACCAATATTCTTTAGACTGGCAAATTTATTAATATATTTTACAATTTCTAGAAGCATGTGCTACTTCGTAGTATAATCTTCCAATAAAGCACAAGGCATGTTTATCCTTAGTTTCTCTGTTATAAGGAAGCCAAATGTAGATAAACCTTTGTTCAGTAATTAATGTTTCACTATTTTATTTGGAAATGCTGTAGATATTCAATGAATTTCTAATATTTAACTTAGCAAAACTCTAAAGTTTCAAGTTACCAAAAAGATTTTATAACAGCATGAAAATTAGTTAAGAAAAACCTCACTAAAATTGAGTCAGGAGATTTGGCAGGGGGAGCTCTCATGCCTTACCACTCATTCTCAATTACAAATCCAACTGGAATAGAGGGAGCTTGCACATGGATGCTCCTTTAGATACTACTTTACTATCCCAGCAGGAGGAAGAAAGTCTTTCCTCATCCTCCCAGCAACACCAGCCAATGATAGTCACAACTCAGCCAACGAACAGCCACTATACCTCCAGCTCCCAGTTCACTCCATTTTGTCGATAACCCACTTCCCAACTTCCTGCTCTCCTCTATAAAAGAGCATTCCATTCCTTTTTTTGACAGACTTGCCTATGGTTTTCCCACAGCTTGCTTGTCTGGATTGCAATTCTCTGCTATTCCTGAATAAACCCATGTTTTGCTAGTAAAACCACTGGCAGTTTCAAGTCTAAGGTTAACATTACTTGCTGGACCATTGGCAGATCCAGAAAAGACCCCCAACAGCTCTGAGGCTGGTGAACAGTTTACAATACCCAAGAGCCAGCTGGGCTTACTGCTTTCTTGCCGACCCTAGGGTTTGAGGGTAAGTTTTCTTCCAGATTTTGAGCTCCACTTTTTGTGTCTGAGCTGTCCAGGCTTCATTTGGGATCTGTTTTAAGGCCTTTGTTTTGTTTTTATCTCCAAGAGTACTCATTTGGATTTTAGTCCAACTTTTCTTTGGAATCAGACTGTTCCTGATGGAACTGTGCTAGCTTTTGATCTGACTCCTTTTGGGGATTGGACTATTCCCGTTGGAACTGTGCCTGTTGGAAGTGTGCTAGCCTTCCATCTAGCTCCTGCTTGGGATTGGACTGCCCCTACTGGAACTGTGCTGCCCTTTGTCCGATTCCTTCTACAATCAGGTTGTTCCTGAAAAACCTCTAAGACATGGGATCTCAGGCATCAAAATGCCTTGATCATACCCCCGCCCCCTTGCTGGGACTCTGACCAGTTTTATGTTTAAAAACCATGGTCCCTCTGTATGCACATTTATAACTAAATGGACTGACTTAACCAAAAGTAATTTAAAACTTCAATGGCTATTATGGGAAATTTTTTATCTCCCCACACTTGTTTTACTCAAAACTAAATGAGAAAGCCATGGTTCCTTAAAAGAAAGGAAAGGAAAAGGAAAAAAAAAAAAAAACCTGAATATGATGGCTATTTTACTTTTTTTTTAATATTTTATTTATTTTAACCTTTGTTTGGCGGGGGAGGAGCAGAGGGAGTGGGAGAGAGAGAATCCCAAGCAGGTTCTACACCCAGCGTGGAGCCCAAAGCCCCGCTTGATTTCATGACCCGGAGATGATAAGCTAAAATCAAGAGTCTGACACTTAACTGGTGGAGCCACCCAGGCCCCCTAGGATGGCTACTTTAAATGGTACCTCAGGGCTTCCAGATGCTTTCAGAATTCTAAGTTTGCCTTTTTGCAAAAGACTATATCTAAATTAACTGAGGCAAACAATAGAAAGAGGCAAAAATGGCTTCTGAGGCCCCTTTATCCCCTTTTCCATCTTTTTTGTCTGCAGACAGCGGATGGCCACCTTGTGCTCAGGCCCCACCTCCAGGGCCATTTTGCTCTACTTTGTCTGCTGAACTTATTTTTTCCTCTGAATCTCTCCCCACTCACTCCTGTCCAGAGCCTAGTGAAACTGCCTTTTTAAAGTTAAGTCTTCTGAGGATCTAAATCAACCTCAAATTTCTTATGTTGCCTAGACTAAGGCCATATTGTGGGCCATAGTTAAGGAGTTTCCTAAAGTGACTGAGGACCCCCATAAGTTTGCTGAAGAATTTAACACAGTTATTCAAACTTACCAACCTGGTTTCTCAGATTTAAATTAATTAGTCTGCATGCTTGTTGGTGAGGACCAGGCCAAACATTGGATGAAACTAGCCTGAAGGAAACATCCCCAAGGAGATTTAGAGAAAAAAACTTCTAACTTTTGGCACACTCCCTGGAAATCTCCCCTGAACAACTACGGGAGCTTTTTCCACCTGCTGACTGGAACAAAATTCAGGCTTGCACACAAAGCCTAATGACTATTCATGACTATTACAATCAGTTTTAAATTCTTTTCAGAACGTTCTGATCCTCCTTTAAATGTTGAATCCACCCAGGTAGCATTTAACTCTATGTTTATTAATGAGCTGAACTGGGATCTTTCTCTTTTAGTTAAAAGGACCAGGATGGGAAATTGACCACTCCAGATTTAGTCAATATGGCAAACCAGCTTGCTCACATGCTAGATGACTAACCTAAAAGAAAGACCACTAAAATTCTCAATTTTCAACTCCGGCAAATGAAGGCCCCTAAACAAAACCAAAAGCCTTCTAGTTCTTGCTGCTTTTACAAAGGGCCAGGGCACGAGAAAAAGATTGTTACAGATTTAAGCACTTTGGTGTCTTCAGCCCTTTAGCCAGCCTTTCCAATGTCCTAATTCCCAGTAATGGGGCTCTGAGGAACTACATGGGTTCTTTTTTTTTTTTTAAGATTTTGTTTGTTTATTTATTTATGTGAGACGGGGAGAGGGAGAGAAAGAATCTCAAGCAGACTCCACATTCAGCATGGAGCCCCACACAGGGGACTCAATTCCACAACCCTGAGATCATAACCTGAGCCAAAATCAAGAGCGGGATGCTCAACCGACTTAGCCACCCAGGTGGCCTTACCTGGGTTCTTCCCAGTCCTTTCCCTTAATCAGCTTAAAGAAACCATTCTTCAGATTGGGAATGAGTCTCTGTATTGAAACCGGAGGTAGTTTTCAGTGCTCAACTCCACTGCTATAAAGCGGCTCCTGCCTCAGGGCGCTAAAGCGGCTCAGCCAGTGGAAGATTCTAATAAACATCAACAGGTTCCTGTTTCTGAACCTATTCGCTTTGGTTTAGGCTTTTTGAGAGATACTCATCATTTTTCTCCTTAATTCTTCCATCCCAATTAATTTATTGGGCTGAGATTTCATAGAAACCACCATGCCAGAATTTCTCCAAAAGTGAGAAATAATTCTAGAATCTGACAGTAGTAATCAGAATAACCAACCAGGAGAATTAAATGTCCCTTCAGCATCTTTGCTATCTTCCATCTTTGGTGGCACTATAGATGAGTCTGGGGACACTGATTATTTGTTCCTATTGGATCAGCTACCATTCTCTTTATAGGCAAAATCTTCAACTGATATTGGTAGAATCCACAGTGTGGATTCATCAAGATTCAAATAGATCCCTCAAAACCTCTCCCCAGAATTAATCAAGGCCCTGTGGTAAAGAAGCCCCTCAAGCCATCAAGCCCAATAATAGCAGATTACAAGGCTCAGGGCCTCACTATCCCCTGCACTAGTCCCGGTGATACTCTTATTTTACCTGTGAGAAAGCCCAATGTCCAACAATGGAGGTTTGTCCACAACTTCTGGGCAATAAATAACAGTTATCCCTTAGCATTCTGTTGTTCCTAACACCCAGACGCTACTAACATCCATTCCCACTGAAAGCAGATTTTTCACTGTAACTGATCTGTGCCATGCATTTTTAGTATTCCAGTTGATAAGGATAGCCAACATCTTTTGCTTTCACTTGGGAAGGACAGAAATACACGTGGACAGTAATGCCCCAGGGTTCTAGACAGTCCTCATTTTTCACAAAACATAGAAGCTGATTTGGAGGATATAAAGTTTTCTGCAGGATCTACCTTGTTATAATACGTAGATGATTTGCTTCTCTGCTCCTCTCTCAAACCTATTCACAAACACCAACCTATTAAAACTTCTGGCCTTAAAAGGACCTAAAGTCTCTGAAAAAAAAAAAAAAAAATTGCAGCTTGTTCAAGCTCAGATTAGATACTTAGAGCATCTGATCTCAGAATAGGGCTACATTTGTACCCAGATGAAACCTCTCATAGCCACTTAACACTGACAGGTGACCCTTTGACTCCCATGATAATTTATAGAAAGTTTTCTAACCAATGCAGATTTTTCATGATTTACTGAGGATTCTTGTTTAAAGTATAAAAATGGTAAACATCACACTGGGGATACTATTACAGCTTCCTTTGAAGTCATTGATGCAGCACTTTTATCCTTGGCTACTTCAGCCCAATAGGCTCTTATATGCCCTTACCCAGGCTTGTACTTTAGCCAAGGGGAAAACTGCTAATATTTGTACTGATAGTGGGTATGCCTTTGGGGTAGCTCATGATTTTGGAATGTCATGGAAATGAGATTTCCTTACCTCCAATGGGAATAAGATTAAAAATGGCTCCTATGTCCAAAATTTATTAGGTGCCATAATTTTGCCAGTGGCTCTAGCTATTATTAAGGTTCGTGGACATTCCAGACTCAACTCCCTAGAAGCCAGAGTAATCCAACTCACTGATATTTTCACTAAAAATGCTGCTCTCAAGGAAACCAATACCCAAGGCTCTGTCACAGTACAAGAGGATGTTCTCCTAAATGACAATTTGGACAAATTGACCACAGCTGCCCAACAGTTGGCCCCAGAAAGGAGAAACAATAATAGAAATCTAATCATTTTTGGTTCAATAAAATGAGGAACTATCCAAATACCAATCTGGCCCTACCAAAAATCCTAAAATTCCCAATACTTACAACTGTACATGCATTAAACCATTGGTCTGCTGACATTATAACTTTCATGAATCAGTGTTGGTTGAAAAAGTTAATAAGACCACAAAAGTACCTACTTTTGCTTGTCTACCTGTCCAAAGTACACTCCTGGGGAACCTGTCCATAGCACCCCTGGGTATTTTAAATTGCCCAATGGACCATATGAGGTTTGGCATATGGATTTCATATAGTTCCCCCCATCTCATAGGTACAAATATGTTTTAGTCATGGTTTGTGTTTTATCACTGGACTGAAGATTTTTGTTTTAGACAGGGCAATACCCCTTCTTCTGTGGCTAAAATTCTGTTAGAAAACATTATCCCTACCTGGGGAACCCTTCTCAAACTACAAAGTGATCAGGGAACCCATTAATTGGTCAGGTGCTTTGACAAGTCTGTGCTACTTTACAGCACTTCCATTGCGCATACCATCCTCAGTCCTCAGAGTCAGTCAAATGCACTAATGGCATTACTAAGACTCAGTTGGCAAAATTTGCAGAAAGGACCTTTAAATCTCGAATCCACCCCCTGTGGAACACATAGACTCTCAGCCTTTGAGGTAGTCACAGGACATCCAATACACCAGCCCCTGTCTCCTTTTATCCATAGTTGATAAAAGGAAATAGACTTCAAAAGCATGAAGGCCTAGTTCCATCTATTAAAAATAACCATGCTTTGGTAGAGCAATATTTTTACAGCACACTCTCAGGAGATGATGACAAGCATCACACCTTGCAACCTGGAAATTCTGCATGTTGAAAAAGACATCTCTATAAAGACACTTCAACATCACTGGAAAGGCCTTTACCATGAACTGTTAACCAAACTTTGTGCTGCCAAACTCCAGGGAATAGACTCTTGGATTTACATGACACATGTAAAGAAAGCGCCAAACCAGGGTGCCTGGGTGGCTCAGTTGTTTGGGCATCTGCCTTCGGCTCAGTTCATGATACCAGGGTCCTGGGATCGAGTCCCGCATCGGGCTCCCTGCTCAGTGGGGAGCCTGCTTCTCCCCCTGCCCTTTCCCCTGATTGTGCGAGTGCTCTCTCTCTCTCTTTCTTTCTCTCTCTCTGACAAATAAATAAATAAAATCTTAAAAAAAAAAAGGAAAGAAAGAAAGCACCAAACCCTGACTGGAGTTGCACCCCACCTGCTGACCTGAAAGTAAAGATTTCCTGGCAGTGGCCAGATGACATCTGACATCTGATGAGGCAGCTTTCCCAAGATGTTCCGACCAGACCTCTTTCTCACTGTTGCTTCTGCTTCTCTTTCATGGAAAGACAAGGCCTTGTCTGTGTTTCCCAAGCCCTTGTGAAAGGAGGAAACTCTTCTTTTTTTTTTGTTTTGTTTTGTTTTGTTTTTTAAAGTAAGCTCTACACCCAACATGGGGCTTGAACTTAAAACCCCGAGATCGAGAGTCGCATGTTCTCCCAACTGAGCCAGCCAGGTATCCCAAGAAACTCTTCCTTTGATTATGAGCTTTGGGCAATAGCCTCATCATGATCTCAAAACAAGTTAATTTTTCACTTGCTTTTTCTGAAAGTTTAGAAGGTTCTGAATTCACAAAATTCTTCTTTCATTTGTGCTATGAACTGACTTTGGATTCTTATCCAAATGTATCGTCTCTGAATTTGCAAACTTATAGGTTTTATTATCAATAACACATTTTTTCCAAATAGTTCTTTTGAAATAGCAATACTGTTTTAAAACATCTTTGAAATTTTGCCCTCTTACCAGAAGTTCATCAGCTATTGCTTCGTATTTATACCTACACTGTATCTTCCCTGATGCACTCAGTTAATTCTTCAGGTGTGCTCTTGCTGTATTCACTATTCTGCTTTCATCGTTGCTCTTAGAGCCTTTAGGAAGCCAGGTTTGCCTTTATAGGGAGAACCTTTCTCCCCCATGTCTCAATAAGTGCCAATAAATATTCCAGTTGGTTACTTTCAGAGCTAGAGTCCTGGTTTAGAACCATCATACAATTTTGAATTGCTCTCTTCCTTGTTCTGTTTTGCAAAATTATTTTGTTTCACATTTTGTTGCCTGTTGATTTTTTAAAAGATGTACCCAGTAAGGTGAAGCTAGCTCAGTGTTTCAAGATGATCCCCAATACTTATGACCTTGAGAAAAGATTTTAGATGAAAAGCACCTGAGGGTTCTCCCTCCTAACCCTCCTTATTACTCAAATGTGACCTTAAGTGCTTTCCAACTGCTAAGCACTTTCCGTCCAACATAGGACCTGACAACCAGCAAAGGTCCTTCCTGGCACTGAGGTACAAAACCACTAATATAAAGAACCTGGCTGGGCACCTGGGTGGCTCAGTTGGTTAAGCATCTGCCTTCAGCTCAGATCATAATCCCAGGGTCCTGAGATTGAGTCCTGCATCAGGCTCCCTGCTCAGCAGGGAGTCTTCTTCTCCCTCTGCCCTTCCTCCCACTCATGCTCACATTTGTGTGCTCTCTTTCGCACAAAAATGAATTAATTTTCAAAAAAGAACCTGACTACTGATCACCAATACTTTCAAAAACAGATCTCAATCAAAAGGAAAAAATGTGAAAATTTATTAAGAGAAACCTCACTAAAATTGAGTTGGGAGGTTCGGCAGCGGGGGAGCTCTCATGCATCACAACCCATCCTCAATTGCAAATCCAACCGGAGACAGACCTTGAACATAGATGCTACTTTAGATACTACTTTACTATCCCGGCAGGAAGGAGAAAGGCTTTCCTCATCCCCGCATCAACAGACCAGCCAATGAGAGATGGTCACAACTCAGCCAATGAAAAGCCACTATACCTCCAGCTCCCAGTTTACTCCACTGGACTTTTTGTTGATAATAGCCTTCCCAACTTCCCTTTTTTTTTTTTTTAAGATTTTACTTATTTATTTGCGGGACAGCACAAGCGGTGGGGAGGGGGAGGTAGAGAGAGAAGCAGGCTCCCCCCTGAGCAGAGAGCCCAACATGGGGCTTGATCCCAGGACCCTGGGATCATGACCCTAGCCGAAGGCAGACACTTAACCGACTGAGCCAACCAGGAGCTCCCCCTCTCCAACTTCCCACTTTCTTCTAAAAAAGCATTTCTCTCCTTTTTTTGGCAGACTTGCCGATGGTTCCCCCCAGCTTGCTTGTCCCAGATTGCAATTCTGGTAGAATAACTGGCAGTTCAACTTTTAAGGTTAACAAAAGCTATTTTTTAAGGATACATACCATACAATATAATTACTGCTAACAAGTTAACCTAAAAACTCTTATCCCACTTACATCTATCTAAATCACTTGCTCCCAAAAATTACATTTAGACTTTCCATGAAAACTTCATGAGGCATTAGACAAAGTCTGCCATCATCCCAAGCTGTTTCTTCCTGACAAATTTTGAAACAGAGATGTAACATAAACTTATTTGACTAGTAAACCCAGGCAGAATAAAAGTTGTTTGTCTGCATTATATTCAATGCTGATAACTCTAAGGACATGTCTACTTTAATTAAACCAATGAACTTAAACTAGCTCTAATACCAAATATATTCCCAGATCAGATAAACATGAAAAGCATTTGGGTCAGTTTGTTATATTTCTGAGAACTTTAGGAATATTTAATCTATAAACACTTAATTTTAGGCCAATTAAATAGAGCTCTTTACAAATTAATTTTGGCAACAAGATCCAGAGGTAGAAAAATATAACACATCTAATTATATGTATACACACACACACTATATATATACATACATATATATGTATATATATACACACACACACTAAAGAGAGAGAAAGAGAGAGAGAGATATACACATACAGACACAACAGAGACCCTCCACAGTTATTGCCTTAAAATTTTAGCCATGAGTCACGCACAACACAAAACTCACTAGCTTACAAAAGAATAATTTGATCCAATTTTTTTTTGTTTTTTGGCAGTTGGAATAAGTTTACTTGCTCAAATGGCTAAAGCTTTTTCTACTAACATTTGTGGAGAGAAATTTGAGACTCTCTTTTCTTTCTTTCTTTCTTTCTTTCTTTCTTTCTTTCTTTCTTTCTTTCTTAATTTGAGAGAGAGAGCGCGCACATGAGCAGGGTAGGGGGGTAGAGGGAGAAATGGGCTCCCTGGGGACTCGATCCCCAGGACTCTGGCATCATGACCTGGGCCAAAGGCAGACGCTTAACTGACTGAGCCACCCAGGTGCCCCTGAGATTTTTCATTAGCCGAATTTCCAAATACCTTTCTGCTCCCCTGCATTTTTTTTTCTTCTAATGAGAAACATCTCCCTAATGTTTGCATTTGGGGGAATGGCTCTTAAGTCCTAGAGAAGAGAGGGGAGAAAATCTACATCACAGAGGCACAGAGAAAATATACCAGGTTTCTTCCAGGAATTTTGGGATATATTTGCCTATTATCAGAGGTCTAGAGTAATTACTCTAAATTTTTTCCCTTCCTTAAGTGCAAGACAATTCTATTTCCAATATTCGGATATCTTACAATATCTAAAAAGCATTTTGGGATGAATGGAGGGAGGTTTGGAACTGGTAAAGATAGATGAGCTTTGAACTGTTTCTAGAACCACATTTTTGGCTTTGTAGAGAGCTGCAAGACGAAAGAGTTGTTTCCCATTCCCCAAAGACCAGGATTATAGCCTGACTATCAAGGGACTGGCCCCCCTTTCCAACTAAACTTAATTCTTTGTATCAAGAAGACTTCTGTTGATATCCAGGGGACATGAATTCTTTGTGGAGGGGGTCCAGAATACTTCCACAAAGGACATGGCATGGGAAGGCCTGAAGGAGGCAGAGCCTGGTTCCAAAGCCCTGGACAGTAGGAGGAATTGGAAGTGACAGCAAAGCAAACTGCCACCAGTCTCAGGTGCTTCTGCTAAATTCCCTTTCTAGCTCTTAGTAATTACAGACTAACCTGCATACTAGAATGGGAGATTGGGCTGGAGTGCTCTCTATAAATCTTTTAGGGAAAGGGAAGTGAAAATAGGCAGATAGAACTAAGACAGGGAAACTGAAAGGAACCCATAAAAAAAAAAAAAAGCTATTTTTTTTTTCTTTGCTCTCTTTCCTGCTTCTGTTCTTGCTAGGACCTGCACTCTCACTTCACACAGGTCTTAATGTATGTCCTCCTTTTAAAGGTCAAGTTAATGATTTCTTTGGAGTCTTTCAGCACAATAGATAACATCTAAGGAGTGACCAGGCCAGGCCCTAATGTATATTTTCCAAGACCACTGACTCACCAAGACCCTTGGCTCCAAGGCATAAGTGACTTACGAAGGACATCTGAGCATTTCTTGTTCGACCAGTTCCTGAATGCCTGAGAGGACACGTACTCCAGACCACTGTCCTCAGTAAAAACCCCAGGCCCCAAGCAAAGATGAGTTTCATTTCTCCTTTTCCTTTCTGAGTCGCCCAGACGCTCTGTCTGTATCTGCTCTCTCTATATATTCAATAAACTCTGCTCTCACTTCCTGCTGGCTTGCGTGTGTCATTTCTATCCTGAGCATAGCCCAGGACTCTCTTGGCTAGTCCTGCAGGATGCCTCTGGGTCCTGGGACTTGGTCTGCCTGCATCAGAGCCAATTTTTGAGAAGGGGAATTACATTGAGTGTGAATGTTAATTTTTGTTCTAAAATTGTCTAATTTCTGTTCTTTCATCTTGTTAAGAGAGTCCCTAAGGTTAGCCATTATATTTCTTTTTAATTTAGCCTTTCCATAAGTACCAATAAGACGACTGTTTAGGTCAGAGCCCTCTAAAAAGTATTTTTGTGTGTCAAATCATTTCTGTTCAAAATGTTTTTTTTTTAATTTTTATTTAAATTCAATTTAGTTAACATATAGTGTATGATTAGTTTCAGGGGTAAGATTTAGTGATTCATCAGTTGCATATAACACCCAGTGCTCATTTCATCAAGCGTCCTCCTTAATACCCATCACCCAATTATCCCCATCCCCCCACCCACCCTCCCCTCCAGCAACCCTCAGTTTGTTCCCTGTAGTTAAGAGTCTCTCATGGTTTGCCTACAAAGTTTTTTTCAATCTAGAAATTTCTCCAAAGGTTCCATCATCTGGCCATTGATGACTAGGATTTATTAATCTTAATAGGGACTCAAATGAATAAGCCTTTTTATGAGTTAACCATGGATGCAAGAGGTATCCCAAAGGAGAACTCAAGAGATGCAGGCCTCCCAAGATCCAGACAGATTGCTCCCAGAGCCTAAGAAAGCACAGACACTAATTATAAGGGGCCCAGTTTTAAACAGCTTTTCCAAACACAGGGAACCACATGAGTCTCCATTCCCCCCCCACCTTGTTTTTATTTCCTAAGTTTGGATCCGCAGTGTATTCAGCTGCTCCCCAGATGAATATGCATCCTCCAACTGGTAAAGACCAGAGAATATTCTCATTGATCATAAAGCAGACAACAGAAATTGGTGAACCTCTCCGGGAAGAAAAAGAACCAATAGAAAACAAGAATACTTATTACCAAATCTTTACAAGAGTCACTATACCCAAGGAACTAATTCCACAAATATTTTCTCCTGTTTAGATTATCTACGGTTAGAAGAAAAAAAAAAAAAAAACTCTCACTTCCACTGGATCCTGCAGGCAGAATTCTTATCTTGTGCCAGCTTTTTGTCAGAGGTCCCAGGATCTCTTGGCTGCAGCAGCCCCAGAGCCAGCATCCAGCCAGTGAAAATCCCATCCAGGTTGCCAAAACTGTAGGGGCAGAAAAGTTTTTTCCTCTTCCTTTCTAGGTTCCTTGGCTAGTCTAATAATTACATTGGTATTAGACAGATTAACAGAAGAAAAACAAATAAAAGTTTAGTAACACATATACATGGGAGAGACCCAAAAAAACTGAGTAAGTCTCTAAAATGGCCAAAGCCATCACCTTAAAACCATCTTCAGCTAAAGACAAAACAAGATACTGGGGGTGGAGAGTCAGCTATGAGAGGTTACCCAGAAAAGCACGGTAAGCAAGGGTAAGGTTGTTATGCACATCTAAGTCAGTCTTCTCCATTGATAAGAGTTTCTAAAGATTGAGTTATCCCCCTTTTCCTGGTACAGCAAGGGAGACACCCTTACAAATAGAGATTCTTCCTTATATATGTAAGAGTCTCTTATAAAAAGGTAACTTCTATTTGGTTTTCAGAGTTCATAAGTTTGCAGTTTCTTAAAAAATAATCAGCCTAAAATAATCCTTATACCAAAGAGACATATTTTGGGGTGGCAAATGGTACTCCCTTATAGTGGCTATAATGGATAAATTCCAAACTCTCAGTGGTTTAACACAATAAAAATTTATTTTTCATTTTCACAATGGTCCCATACAGGAGTTGCTGTTTGGGTAGCTCTCCTCCAACCAATGACTCAGGGACCTGGGTTCCCTTTTTATAATAGCTCTATCATCTTCAACATACAGCTCCTGAGATCCCCTTGAGGGGTTCTTTAAACCAACCACCTGAAAGTAGAAAACAGTGTGGAAGATGACAACAAGAAGGAATTTGCAGGCCAAGCCTAAGAGTGTACACAATTTTTCCACTCACATTCTATGGCCATGTCAAACAGGTGAGGTTGAGAAATATTTTGTCATGTGTTAGCTAGAAAAAGAAATGTCATTGGTATTCTGCAGCAATGTCTGCACAAAAGTAGAGTACTAAAGGGCAATTTCACAGGGGCATTAATTCTTCTACCAACTTTTCAGAAACATGGTCCACTTTCCAGGTGGACAATGCATTGTGAGCATCCCAGGCAGAAACAATACAAGGAAACAGGTAATAGCACGGGGTATGGAAGGAAGAATAAGTTGTATGGTGTGACTGGAGTGTAAGATCCAAGGGTAGCAGGACATGAAACTGGGTGATCATTTAGTTCATCTCCACAAAACTTACCAACATATATGTTTTATACATACTTTTAGGAGTTGAAATGCAGAAAAACATTAATAGGCCTCGTCCTCAAAGAGCCTCCAGTTCAGTGATATCACAAAATAGAGAACTGTGATTAAGAAAAAAGAGAGACTCCAGACAAACTTAAGAGAAGAATCAATAGGACTTTGGTCCTGATTGGGTAAGAGGTGGCAAGAAAGGTGAGCAGAATTGATTGGTGGTGAATAAAAAATATAAAATAACTTCCAGACTTCTAATTTGGGAGCCTGAGTAACTAGGAGAGAGAATATAGGAATAGAAATATGTCTAAGGATGAGTGGAGTCAATTAATAAAACTAATTTTAAACTTTTTGAGCTCTAGGGACCTATGGGACATTCACAGTAAGACTAGCAAGCCTTCAAAATTATATATATGAGCACCATGTATACTAAAACTGGAACAGTATAGAGAGGAATAGCATGGCCCCTGAAATGTTGTTCTTTTGTCTCAGCTGGCTAGAATGGGGCTCCATCCGTTGGTTCCCCCTTTGCTCTATTTGCTGCATCTCCTACTTGAACTACTTTTCATTTGGTCAATAAACACTTTATTGTATAATAATGATTTTTTAAAAACTCCCATAAAACCTCATATACTATCACTCCATTAGATGAAAGATTTTTTAAGATTTTATTTATTTATTTTTGTGAGAGAGACGTGAGAGAGCGAGAGCGAGCACAAGCGGGGGGGGAGGGGCAGAGGGAGAAGCAGACAACCTGCTGAGCAGGGACCCCGATTCCAGACTCTATCCCAGGACGCTGGGATCATGACCTGAGCCAAAGGCAGTAGCTTAACCAAATGAGCAACCCAGGCACCCTAGATGAAAGATTTTTAAAAAGAAAAAAAAGGACTTGCTTACTTCCTCTGTCTGTTGTAGATTTCTGCCCATTCGTAAGAATGAAACAATTTTCATTATTGTATGCCATTAGTGAGTTTCTAGTTGACAAAACGAGTAGATTCTTTTCATTCTGCCTACCAGATGTCTTTGGGGAATATGACACTGTTTGACCATCCCTCCTCTAATTAACACTATCTGCCACTTTGAGTGTGATGACAATGCTGTTTTCTGGTGTTCTAACTAACTGACTAACCTACTAACTTCTTACTAACTGGTTAGATGTTCTTACTAAATGCTCAGTTTCTTGGATGATTCTTCTGCCTCTACCTACTTCCATAATTGGCCCCTTTTCCTTCTTCATCCATGTGGCAATCTCATCTACATCTCTTTCTTCAACTATCAGTTTCATCAAGGGTCTTGCTCACATGCCTCCAGAAAGGAAGGAGGTGGCCCAAATTAATGGGGAATGTATGCACATGCATACCCTGAGTGAAGAGTTGGATTCATGACCAAAAAGAGCAGCTACTCCTCAGTTCCCTTTGATATTTGCCATATGAAAATGGCAAGCACTATGCCCAGATCATCTGATTTATTAAGAAAAGCCACCCAGTCTTTTTTTAATGTAGTATAATATTAAATAGTAACCCATTTACTTATTTAATGTAGGATGATAATGTAGGGGTCCAGGGCACGCTGTCCCAAGAAAGGCCGGTTTGACATAAAGATTTTATTTATTTATTTATTTATTTATTTATTTATTTATTTATTTATTTATTTATTTA
>NC_058410.1:35121164-35175581 GCF_002201575.2 Neomonachus schauinslandi
TTATTTATTTATTTATTTATTTATTTATTTATTTATTTATTTATTTAATTTAGAGAGGGCGTGGGGAGGAGCACAGAGAGAGGGAGAGAGAGAATTTTAAGCAGGCTCCATGCCCAGCCCAGAGCCCTACTTGGGGCTCAATCTCACAACCCTGAGATCATGATCTGAGCTGAAATCAAGAGTCAGACACTTAACCAACTGAGCCACACAGGCATCCCATACATATATGACTATTAAATTTGATTTTTCCTGTTAATCTGTCTCATGTCAATTTGATTCTAAGTCCAGCTAGAAGGACTATAGGGCAGAATAAGGTCTTCCTCCCCAACAATATTAAATGGTAGCCCATTCGTTTGTTAAAACCTACTTAGGAGGGGGGAAAATGCATTCCTCAAGGTTGCTAATTTGCCATCTCTGGCATAAACAAATGACTCCTGACTGTCCTGACTTCTATCCTTAGGTCCAGTATCAGGGCTCTAGCTATAAACTGGATATTTCTATTTTGTTATCACATAGACACCTCAAATTCAAGATACTCAACACTGAGGTGTGTGAAATGTGGCAAGTATAATTTCTATTATTTTCCCAAAATATGCTTTAGGATGAGCTTCAAAACTTTTATTATATCCATCACCTTCATTCGCATATCAATGATAAGGTTAAGCTGAAAGTCAAAACTCTGAATGACTTAATAGGCAATTAGGCCACTTTAGTGTGTTGAACAATCTATATATAACAACAGTAATAGCAGATATAATACAAACAATAGTAGGCAGTGTCTACTATTTCTATTAATGTATTAGACATTGTGTTAAGATTTTTACATGAATTAACTTAAAGAATCCTCACAACAACTGTAGGAGAAAAGTACTCTCATTATCTCCATTTCATAAGTGATAAAACATAGATTCAAATAAGTCCCCAAAGTAATCTTAGTAGTAAATAGACGGTTTCAGTATCCAAATCCAGACATGATTGACCCAAAAGCCTTGTAAGCACTATGCTCTACTGCCATTCCAACCTATACTAAATTGTGGTGGTTGAAGCTCAGGTTCAAAATTTTTTGAACAATTTCGATGATATCTATCATAAACAGTGAACTCTTTTTCCAGAATGGTGCTGTGAAATCATGACCTTTCGGTCAAGGGAGATTGGTTACTCTCCATCTGTGGGAACATCAGCAATTATGGTGTGTTCAGCAGCATTACCTTCTTTTTTGGGTCTTGGAACATCTCCTTTCCTCCTGAGGACTGCCTGTCTCCCATTCTGGAGTTTGCGGTTGGGTGCGTAATCCAAGAGCCACATCTATCCTTTCACACCACAGGATTGGGAATGTGTATTCATCTGCTAGGGCTGCCATGATGAAGTACCAAAGACCAAGCGGTTTAAATAATAGAAATTTATTTTCTCATTGTTTTGAAGGCTGGAAGTGTAAGATCCATGTATTAGGAGGGTTGGTTTCTTTTGAGGCTTCCCTCTTAGTGTTGCAGATGGCCTTCTCCCTGTGTCTTCACATGGTCTTCCCCTCTGTACATGTCTGGGTCTAAATTTCCTCTTTAGGTAAGAATGTCAGTCATATTAGATTTCAGCCACCCTAACGACTTTATTTTAACTTAATTACCTCCCTAAAGAAACTATTTCAAGAAGTACAGTTATATCCTGAGGGACTATAAGTTAGAACTTCACTATATGAATTTTATTGTACCCAATGCTAGTCAATCAGTATATCCGATGCCCCTAAAGAGAGAGGCTGGTCCTGTGGGTATACGTTTCAAGCAAGTTTAAGATTTGTCTTTTTTGAGGATTGACAAGAATGTAGAAAAAGAAGGTCTTCTCTGAGATTCCTAGTTCCAAGGATGATACAGGTTTGGAAGTTTCTCCATAAGCTGCAAAATTTCTCTTTGCAGTCATGTAGAGAAAACCTATAAGGATCAACATAAGAAAAACAGACATAAGAGATGGAAAGAAGAGAAAATTCTGATAATGTCATTGGACCACAAATATCCAGCCATGCTTAAACCTAAACAAAGTAAACCATAATTTTTACTTGATGCCATACATTTTTGTTTTATTAAACTAGGTTGAATTAGAATTCTGTCACTTTCAATTGAAAGAGGCCTAAAAAACAGGCCTTGGAAAAAATGGTACCTTTGGCAGAGTAAGTTACATAGAATGACTAATGTTATATTGGTGTAAACATAAATCAGTCATAGGTTACCAAACACTGTCAATTGTCAATGTCCCTACTGAAATAATTCTAAGATGTATTGTTTATAGTGTGTTGCAGATTAAGTGATCACTATCCTCCAGAATATTTCCCTAGATGGAATTTGTTGGGGAAAGTGGGAGAGTGGCAAATTATTGATGTTAACTTGGGAACAACTTAAATTCTTCAACCAGCTTTTTTACTGGACTCCACCAACGTACTCAGTTTAATATATAGAACAAAAGATTATGAACAAAAAATTCACAGAGAAAAATTTCTCAACCTCTCTTGTAATATGAATGTAAAACAAAGCAATTTGACATTTTTCAGCTATGAAATTTGTGAAAATTTTTAACAATCCTAGTGCTGATTATGAAGTATTTTCTAGCTCTCTTCCTAATAAGGAAGTCCATGGTAGATTTGCCTCACCTGGGCAAATGGCAGTTGGCTTCACCCATTAGTTATGGCTAACGGGGTTGTGAGCATAAGTGCTTATTTTTCACTTCTAGGCCAAAACATTTCATTGCTGATGCAAAACTCCAGCGTCTCCTGGGTGGGATTCCAGGAAGGATGACAGAGCAGAGTGCCCATTCAGCCCACAAAAGGTACATTGTTTGAGCAAGATATAAACCTAAGTTGCAAATCACTGAAGTTTTGGGGTTGCTTGTTACTTGGATGACATAGTTTATCCTGACTGAAATGAAATGTAAAAAGTGATAACAGCCTATTTTGATAAGTTGTGTTAAAATTGCACACGCTATACACTGTTAAGGGCAGGTACAATTGGGTAAACTTTTTGGTGTAAACTTTGGCAGGATGTCCTAAGAGATTATTAAATTATTCATTTTTCTCCTGGTACTCTATCCTAATATAAAAAGGAAAAAGGGAAGAAGTGTTAGCCCTTTTAACAAAAGTTTTGTTTTCCTGGAAGTTCAAGGCCAAATTTGTTTTAGTAAATTTCCAGTGTATTGTAAGTTAAAAGTACCACTCTGAGTTCAACCATGTGTTAGGGTTCTCCAGAGAAACAGAACCAAGAGGATAGATATAGATATTTATTAAGGAATTTATTATAGGAATTGGCTCATGTGGTTTTGGAGACTGAGACGTCCCAGTCTGCTGCCTACAAGTAGTGGCAGAACCAGGAAAACTGGTGGTATAGTTCTGTCCAAGTTCAAAGTCCTGACAGTCTTGAGGCTGATGGTATAAGACCAGGTCTGGGTCCAAAGGCCTGAGAACCAGAAGCACTGATGTCTGAGCACAAGAACAAATGGATGTCTGAGCTCAAGCCCAGAGCAGGCATTCACTCTTTTCCCAACTTTCTGTTTTATTTAGGGGCTCAACAGATTGAATGATGCTCACTTGCCTTGGTTAGGGTTATCTTCTTTATTCAAGTCTACTGATCTAAATGCTAATCTCTTCCTGAGACCTGAGACACACCCAAACCCTGAGACACACCCAGAAAGAATGTTTTACCAGCCCTCTGGGCATCTCTTGGCCCAGTCAGGTTGACACCTAAATCTAATCACCCAGGACACTTGATTATGAATTCAGGCTTTACCTCTCATTGGCTGTTGTCATTTACCCTTATTATGCTTCAGTTTCCTCATCTTAAAAATGGGACTTCATCTTAAAAATGGGAAGGAGCCCTGTCAGGCTCCCTGCTCAGTGGGGAGTCTGCTTCTCCCTATCCCTCTCCCTCTGCCCCTCCTCCTGCTTGTGTACTCTCTCTCAAATAAATAAATAAAATCTTAAAAATAAATGGGACTTCCAATATTACCAAAATTAATTGGATAGAATAAACACTTAGCAAATGTTAGCTATTAATATGATCATTATATAAGATCCTATATTCTGTTCCCCACCTTGTCCAAGTCTATATTCTGAGTCCTAATTTATATATTCATACTACTGATGCTTTATTTATGTATATTAGTATATTATTGCAAACTTATTTTAGTTCTATTCAGTCATTTATGGGTAAAATAGAATGTTACTGAGGGTACTGTCAAGTAAGATCTCTCTTCCGTGTATAAGTTTTGGACTAAATAATATCAAAATACCACTTTTATATCCAGCAAAGTTGATTGGAGACTATGGGCAGAATGAACTTAAGACTGTATCACTGAAACAAACAAATTTAAGCCCTTCCTCCATTGATCACAGAGAGGACCAGAAAGCTGCCGACCCATCACCCTGGGGCAGGGTCCTTATCGAATGGCAAAGAGCTGACAACAATGTACCTCTTCTCCTGGCAGAACAACTCAAGTAAAAGACAGGGGAAGAAGCTGCCTTGATTATATTTGCTACTTTTCCCAAAGTCACAAATCAGGTAAGTTTTTCCTTTCCCAAGAGTAGGTAAACATAGAGATGGATAGAGACTAGAGGAATTACCCTGGCATAGGACTGATCTCCTCCAACATTTAACAGCTGTTATCCCTTATTTCATTAGTCTTAAATAGATCAGCCAGAAATGGCAACCCCCTTGCCAAAGGACCAAAATCTATGTGAAAAATCTTACTCCTCTCTTCTTAAGGACCCTCCCTAATAGCAACCATAGCTCATTTGGGCATTCTTCTATGAACACCAAGGGATAGTTTACTTTATACCCAAGAAGGGTCTACAACAGGACAGATTCACTGAATAAATTAGCTCCAAATCACACCATATGCTACTCACTTCTTATGTTATTTCCTATTTCAAGTTCTTTCCAGCCCAATTGTTCAACATAGATCTTCAGAAGTTCTGCAGTAAAACTAAATGACAACACAAAGATTCTCCAATACTAATGCCAACAAAGGAATATACAAATTTAGATCTACCTTTCTTATGAAGTACCCTGGAAGAAACTTAAATAAAAAAATTAAATTTCTTTACAAATGGAGTCCAAAGAGTTAAAGTATGAAATCCAATTATGTTCCCCTTGTAAGTTAATTTTTTAAAGAAATTAAAGTCCATACTTATTTATCTACAATTACTGCTGTGTCTTGGTAGAAACATCTTACTCAAACACTGGGATGGGTTGTAAGTTCTTCAGCAGCTGTAGCCTGGGACTTCTTATTACTGAAATACATATGGTCTCTCACTCACATTGATAAATCCAGAGTTAACAGATAATTGCACAAGATAATCAAGGCAAGCACCCTTTAACAGTCTCACCAGTTTCTTAAATTGGTCTCTTTTCTCCTCTATTTTATGTAGGGCTCTTATCATTTGCAGGCTTTCAGTGACTAATTTCTTCTCCATTTTCATGATCTCTCAGTTTCTCTCTCCAGGCCTTGCCATTTGATTTCCAACATCCTTTTTAGATCTCTGGTGTAAGCATGGGAAGCCATTAAGTTCTTTATGTTCAAAACCATCCACAGTTTACCTTCACCATCCTAGAATGGATAATCCCCCCAAAATAATAACAAACCCTGCCCGGAATGTAATCTTCTGCCTGGCTTACCTTTAATATGATTCAATTTGTCTGTCTTCCCTTACAGTCCCAAATTTTCTCATTTTTTGAGCATATTCCCTCAGGACACAGGATTTTTCATCCACACTATTCACCGGTAATAGTTTTGTCAACTCTAAACTCATTCAGCAATTCTTTGAAGAGTTTATGCTGCTCATCCCCTCTCAAATCCATTCAGAATTTCTGTAATCTCTTGAAATAGCTGCCCCATCTTCAAGGGGTGGTTCACCACTTGGTCCTCCTACCTGTATCATTGAAGTGATTGATAGGTAAGTAAGTGGATCCCAAGACCATTCCTGCCTGGCTGCTGGGAATTGAGACAAAAGACATTAGTCATGCAGGCCAGTCCCAAATCTGCTTAAACTTCCAGTTGTTCCCATTTCCTTCATCAGAGGTCTAATCCAAATCAAGCCGGGATCCTCATCACATTTCAAAGGAAGTGAAAAGTTTTAAAGTTTACCAATTTGAGCCTTGGGGCATTTAATTAGATTAACAGTTGATCTGCAACATGATGGAAAATACATCAGATAAAAATGGGGTTGGCAGTTATGGGAGTTTTGTGTTGTGTTTTTTATTTGATTCAGTTAGGGGCACTCTTTATTTGTAAGACCCAAAGCCTTTAGACTTTTAAGCATAATAAAAAGAAACTGGGATTTACTAGAGTAGTTTAAATTTTTTTCCAGAGATAAATATAGTAAATTGTCTCAATTTATTGAAGTCAGGTGGTAGGTTCATTATATTAGTATCTACATGTTTTTGAATGTTTGAAATATTTCATGATAAAAACAGTAAGGTTTTTTTTTTAATTTCAAACTTGGGCCCAGCAAAGCACCGAGATGTCAGGTTTTAAGATGCTAAAGTTACCCTTTTCCCTCTCCAACTCAGAAACAGTTAAGAATACATAGAAAAATCAGATGAAGATTATGACATCATCTTTATCATTTGTGAAACAGCTTGGAGAATGTTGCTTTAGATCTTGAGCCAAGTGCCTTGCTAAACCTGGTCCCTGGAATCAACTCACTGACCCAGACCCCTAGCCTGGTAGAAGCCTGCCGAGGCAGACACCCACCACATCACAGAGGATAGATCTAAGCACACCCTCTCTGCAGGCAGACAGATCTGAAAATACGGGCACAAGCTACTACAGTGAGTGGGAAGGGACATGAGAGGTCCCTTAGGTACTTAAAATAGTCTACTTCTTCATCTGCAGTGAGTTCATGAGTATATAAATATGTAAACAGCCGTCAAGGTGTACACTTAAGATTTCTGTATTCTCCATATGTAATAGTCTGCTAGGGCTGCCATAACAAAATACCAGAGATGGGGTGGCTTAAACAATTGGGAATTATTTTCTTGCAGTTCTAGAGGCTGGAAGTCCAAAGTCAAGGTACCAACAATGTTCTCCTGAGGCCTGTCTCCTTGGCTTGCCGAGGGCTGACTCCTCCATGTATCCTCACGCGACCTTTTCTTTGATCTCTTGATCTTCTTATAAGGACACTTGTCCTATTGGAATAAGGCTCCTCCTTTGTGACCTCGTTTAACCTTAATTACCTTTTTAAAGGCCCCATCTCCAAATATAGTCACATTGGGAGTTAAGTCTTCAACATATTAATTTGGGGGAAGGGGCACACATTTCAGTCCATTGCACCATATACAATATATTTCAATAACAAATTTAAATTAAAAATAAATAAAAGAAGCAAATGTTCATAAAATGAGAACACTTTAATTAAAACAGTGACTGAATTCACTGTAGGAGTTTAAGATGTCCTATCCTTTCTGAGAAAAATATTGAGAGGGAAAAGAGTATAAGAGAACTGGAAGCCTATGGAAGAAAAGGTAGCAGAGGGACCAAGGTGGGTTGGGAGGGATCTGGAAGCAAAGATTAGCTTTTACTGCTTTACAGGTAGAAGTTAGTTTGGAAGAGACTAAGCTCCTTTAGCCTAGAACTAGCTGGTGTATGCAGGTGCGGCCCATCAGCTGTCCACTTAGTGGTGAGAGGGAAGGAAAACAAAGGGGGAATGGGGCTGGCCCTAAGGGAGGCAATTGGGGGACAGCAGCAGGAAGGAGGCAAGAGAGAGAGAAAGAGAGACCAACCAAGGATGGGGGAGGGGAGGAGAGAGGGAGGGAGGAAAGAGAGAGAGTAGACAGGGAGAGGGGTGAATAAATGTTAACTCCACAAGGGACAAAGATATGGCTTAATGTTTAAGTAAATGAACTCTGGAGGCTGACCGCCTTGGTTTCTGTCCCAGCTTAGTTCCTTAAGTGCTATGTGACCACGGGGAAATCACGAAATTGCTCCATGCCTCAGTTTCTCAATCTGTCAAATGAAGTCAAGAATATTACTCACCTCATATGATAATTTGTAGAATCGAATGAGATAACATGTGCAGCTTGGCATATGTTTAAGCAAGTACTCTATAAATGTCTACTGTTAAAGACTTCCATCTGGGATCCAAGGTATAAACGAGAGATGAGGACCTACCTGCCTCTGAAGACCTAGTGAACATGCCCGGCCTGGGAAGTAGTCCAATCCCGTTTACACTCCCATGCTTGCTTCTCCTGCTGGGCCTAGATTTGTATAATTACAACCGAACAGAGCAAGCCTAGACAGATTGCTCGGTTTAGCTGTGCTGAGGTGGCTGGGAAGCGCACGGTAGTTCTCATGTGATTTTATTTAAGCCTGATATCTCCTAGCATAAACCTAATTTCCCATCTAGGAAATAATGATATCCTGCCTTCTCATGATAAGGCTAAGTAAGAAGTCTGCGGTCCACAAATGTGATTTTTCTACATGGGTTATCTCGCTTGCTTTTTTTCATTGGAACAGCCAAAGAAAATCCAGCAAAGACCATTTTATTCCCCTCCACTGTGCTACAGACTGATAGATCACAGGAACCCCTGAGGGGGATCCTTTCTGAAATGTGAGAGGGCAGGTGTTCTGCTTATTTTCTAGATGGGTGCTGTGTTCCTTGCCAGTGCATATCTCCAGAGAGCACAAGACCTCGCAGTAACTGGGAGCTGAAACATCACAGGTTATGTTTACCACGTGTGTTTATTAAAAGGTGTTAACAGCTAATTGCAGAGCATCACCCACTTAAACCTATCTCAAATGGTATTATTACCTTGTGTCTGAGGAATGTTTCCTTGGCATCGATTTTTTTTTTAAAGATTTTATTTATTTATTTGAGAGAGAGAGTGAGAGAGAGAAAGAGCACAAGAGGGGGGAGCGGGAGGGGGAGAAGCAGACTCCCTGCTGAGCAGGTAGCCCGATGTGGGACTTGATCCCGGGACTCCAGGATCATGACCTGAGCCGAAGGCAGTCGCTTAACCAAATGAGCCACCCAGGCACCCCTGGCATCGATTTTTAATAGCTTCCGTGAAGAATATGGTCCTGTAGGAGATGCCAAATCTGTGGCTTCATCCAGTGCAATTCAGACGGCCGACAGGATGTGGTTCACCAGTTATGGGGGTTGCAGTGAGTCAGCTATGGAGACAAATGTTTCCATGGTGACCTTCCCCATTCATTCAGTGTGAGGCCTCCATACACCCGTGAGGATTAATGACATGGCATTAACACTGATAATCATAATGAAGAGAGCTGTCTGAGAGTGGGGCAACCCAACCCTGACATTTGTGAGGAAATAGGATGGAGGAATTTCGCCAATATGTAGAGGAAGAAAATATTGAACTAAAGGGAAAGGAAATCCATTTCTTTTTTATAGAATAGTTTTCCTGCCAGAATAGACCCGGCTGCTGAGAGACTTCTATAGTCTCCCATCTGGGAATTCTCTTAGTATTACAATAAAATGGTGGTGGAAATAAATAACCCAAGAAGTGATTCATTAAAGGTCAATGGAACCGAGATGAGAGAATACGGAAGGGACACACGCTTAAACTCTACTCAATTATCATGTTTTATTTGTTTGGTCGTTTGTTTAAATACTTTTGAGTGTTTCTTAGGAAATCCTTTCAGGAAAAGTCTTTTACTAAGAGACTTATCTTTTTCTATAGCTTCATGGCACCACTTTTGTTCCTTTTAGGGAAAAGACATCCTTTTCATATTGTGCTAATATAGCAACATGTTATTTTGGTGTGCAGAGATGTAGGGCGTTATACAAACTGATAAAGTGAAACATTAGGAGCCTGCACCCTAACTAGATGCCAGCCTGGGTAAAATCATAGCGAGATTATGCTTTCCCAGAGCCGGATGCAGATATTCACAGGCTCTCAGAGGACTGGGCTTTGTGATTTAGTTCGGTGTTTACATGGTTATCTCTGTTATTAGATTTCAAGATTCCATAGAGCAGAAACTTCATCTTGTTCATGTTTGGCATTGCCAGCTCCACTCCCAAAACACACACACAAACACACCCACACCCACACACACAACCTAGCATCCTTCTTTACACACCACACACCACATGACCACGTTTCTATTAAATAAATGGATTTGATCAGCCATGTAAAACCTCAGGTGAAGCAATTAGGCACGTTGTAAATGAAGTTCTAGAAATCCATAAAGGCAAATTATAATGGTTTTTAAAACTATGTAGCACTGTTTTGCTTCCTTAAATGCTTAGACAAGTGGATTTGACACAAATACAATAATGCCTAAAAGGCAGTAAATGAAAAACATGTGTGAAGAAAAACAAGGGGCTCTCAAGCCAGCCTGAATTATTCAGATTGATTATATGATGTCTGCAGCATGCTGATGACTGGACCTACTGTGGCATTTATTAATCCATCAAATATTTATTGAGCACCTACTTTAATAGCTATTTGCTCTGTGCCAACACTATCCTAAGTGCTTTTTGCATATTAACTTATTTAATCTTCCCTAAGAGGTAAACACTCTTATTTTAAAATACCTATTTTTCAGGCAAGTAAACTGAAGTACAAATATGGTAAGTAACTTGCCTAAATTCACACAGACAGCAGGGGTGGGGTCATAAATTGAACCAAGCAGCCTGGCTCCAGATCAAACTCTTAACCACTGCTCAAGACTGCCAACCCCTGGGCTAGAAACTGTAATAAAAAATAATCAAGAGGTACGTACATTTTCTGTGTTTTCATAAAGCTTAGCATCTTGAAGGAGAGACATACTGATAAGAACCAGTTACAATCTCCGGTGGCCAGGGCTGTAAGAGCCAAGGAAGAACTCTAGGGACAGGGCATATGGAGTAGGAGGCTCACCATAAGGAGGAAAAGATAAAGATAGTACACGAGGTGAGTGCCATTTTCCTACTGACTTGTTCCTGATGGTCTTTGGTGATAAGGTATGAATGGCTCAGCCAGAGCATTTTCATATTCAGGAGGGAACCTTGCCAAGTGGTTCCTAAGACCAGCTGATGAACTGTGTAAGACATACCTCTAGTAGACACCTCTAGTAGATGTCACAGAAAGAAAGCATCTGATGGACAGGGACTGTCATACCAGGTAGGACCTGTCAGCAGAGACTGTTGGAAGGGACAGTATTTCCACGAAGCCAGAAGTGTAGATACAGACATTCTAGAGAACAGCACAGTCAACAAAGGATACGGATACGTTTTTCTAGGGTTAGAGAGAATGCCACAGACATGAGAAACCAAGAAGCCCAGGCATCTGCTAAAGAGGATCCCTCTAAAAGTCAGTCTAAATCTTGGCAATTTGTTACACATTTTTACTCATCACCATAAGAGTAATACATACTGAGTGCTTTATATGTACCAAGCTCTACAATAAGAGTAGGCAAAAAGTATTATTATTGTTATCCTGATCAAAGTTATAGTAGAGCTAGGATATGAGCCTAGTTTATTCCAAAGCTACATCTTATAGTAACTATGGTTTGTCTCCAAAATTCTTGCTGATACTGGTGAATGAGGCAAAACTAATACAGGTTCACAAGTAGGAACCAGTGACTTACTGGATCTGAACGGAGGGCTTGATCGTACAACCCCAGAAGGAATTTGTCACTTAATACCACTGATGCCCCTGCGTAAAGGGTGATAGTCAAATCTATGAGAACACATTGAAAAAAGAATTGCAAGATTTTTCTCACTTCAACGTTTTTATGAATTTCAAGGATTGGTTGGTTAGCTTCTTTCATACAACCATTAATTACAACAGGATATCCAGCAGCAGGGCAATGTGAAGGTCAAGAGAAGCACTAAAACTGGGGAGAGACACATTTTAAAGGAAACCAATTTCAAGAAAATGGGTTAACAAAGAAGAATCAAGAGAACAGAAATAAATACGGGAAGTCACAGCAAGTCAAGAGGACCCGCCAAACAGCTTTTGGATGATCAGCAGAAATGGAAGGGGAAAAAGCAAAAGGTATTGACCAGTGAGCAGGCCATCAGAAATTGTCAGGATAGTCAAAGAAACGTAGCCTGTGGGGAAGAGACAAGGCAGGACTTGTCTGAATGAAGCCAGGACTGGACCCTGGGCTGAGGAGCCTGCTCTCCTGCCCCTGCTTCTCGAGTCCTCTCTCCCTGCAACTACTACAAATGATGAGAGCAGAAGGCAGTAACCCTGAGTGAATTTGGGGCCGGGGTGGGGGGGTGCGGGTAGTACGTGATCCTGCTGAGTTAGTTTAAATGGTTAGTAGAGGCACAAAAGTGCTCTTTCCATGTTTCTTATGAGTCATCTCAAGTGGCTGATGTCTTTTAGACTAAAATACTTTTATTTTTGGGGGCACCTGGATGGCTCAGTCAGTTAAGCGTCTGCCTTCAGCTCAGGTCATGATCCTGGAGTTCCAGGATCGAGTCCTGAGTCGGGCTCCCTGCTCAGTGGGCTGTCTGCTTCTCCCTCTAACCCTTCCCCCTCTCGTGCTCTCTCTCTCTCACTCTCTCTCAAATAAATAAAATATTTTTTTAAAAATAAAATACTTTTATTTTTAAGAAATGATTGAAAAATCATTCTTAAAATCTCTAGGATAAAAAGAGGCTCATTTGGGAGCCACAAACCTTAACGCTACCCAGGATTTTCCTCCTGCAGCTTAGCAACCATAGTGTAACTCGCTTTCTGCATCCTGTCCTGACCATCAATACTTTCGTGCTCTTCAAACAGACCAAAAGTCGGCATATTTGGGGATCATGTGAAGTAGTTATTGCTCCTGACATCCATATTTAGAGGCAAACTATTCATGTCCTGAACTGTACCTTTATATGTGATTACAGTTACTTTATAGAATATCAGCTTGTCCTTCTTGCTTAATAGCTAGCATTGCTAAATATTGGGGAAAGGGATTCTAACATCCTTTATAAAATATGGCAATGCTTAGATAAATATATGTTTAACATTAGGCACATTTCCTAATTATACCATTCCTTTTTAAAAATATAGGTTCAACATAAGATTGTTTCACTCAAATAGCGTACTCACCCCTTTGAATATCTATACCTGAATGAATTTCAAGAAGAGTCCTCAAAACTAACTGGTTCACTAATATCGTGGACCAGAAAATAACTTCCTTATTTTAACAATGGGAAGCATTTTTATGACCTGTAGTACCCTGGGTGGTACTTTTGGGAATTATGAAACAAGAATTTCCTTCCCTGTTTGCAAACCTCTAGCTCTAAGTTATTGCCCTTGGTGTTGGTGCTCCTGGCTGGCTTATTAAGGATTTGATGTACTGTCCTTTGTCCTTTTGGCTCTTGTCACTGTCTTTACTTCCCTGTCCTTTTTCTGGTATCTACTTGGTTCTGGAGTCTCTTTTTGTTTGCTTTTTCTCTTTTGTACAAAATGTTGTCTTGTCTTTTCAGCATTTCAAAAGGCCTCCCCAGTGACTTGAATTTGAAGAAAGCTGCAGGGTCGGAGCTCAGTGGAAAGCTTAGAATGACAGCAAAACCCCTAAACAGGGACTACTCTTTCTGAATAGGGAAACCTAAAAATAAAAGCTGTCTGCAGCTGGGACTGTGTGCCAAGACAACTATCACTGAAATGCAGAGGAAATCGAAAACGTAAATAAAAAATAACCTTGCTAGAAAGGACTAAGGTGTTAAATTGGTGCCAACATAGAAACCCGGCAAAGGCCGACTTCACAGTAAGTGGTTTTTTGCCCACAGATAGTTTAATGTGGTGGAAGTTTGATTCATCCAAGAAATGTCATCCCCAAGAAGGAAATGCAAGGAAACAGCAAAGAGGCTCTAAGTCAGCCTAACTTCTCCAAAACTGAAGAGCTCCCCCATTCCCTATGCACCTCTCTCTGCTTTCTTCCTTCCACACAAGCAGCTCTGAGCATTTACTGGTGGTCTTTCCCATCAGCCCGCGCTTCCTTTGACTGGCAATTCTTTTGAACAGTCAGTCCCAATGCTGAGTCTCCTCCCCCTACCACTCCGTTCTTCCGTGAACTCCAATTTCACATCATCCCAGGTTGGGGCTCCTTTACTCCCACCCAAACTGACATTTCAATGCATTATGTCCTCCAGTTTTTCAACTCCTCCCACTTAATCACATCTGTCATTCTTGCATAGTTTCACTTCCTTTTCTCTTCACTTTGGACCACCCCCTGCCTTATCACTTGTTTGTACCCATTGGGTAAATCCCAGATCTAAATTTAGTCCCTACACCCAGGCTGTGATAACATTTGAGGAAAAATAAACAAGCAGAGGCATGGCTAATGCTACTAAACATGTGTGTCCCTCTTTCAGGTCCCCCAACTATCAGGCACCAATGTTGTTTCAGATCTTCACCAAGTTTTACAATCCTCATTCTTCTAGATGTGCTATTATTTTGTTAGCATATGCTCTTACGTGAAGAAAAGTGGGACTCTCTGTTGCACATTAGACAACAGAATCATTTCTACCTACGTGGGACATCATGTTTTTTTTTTTTTTTTTTTTTTTGAAGATTTTTTATTGTTATGTTAATCCCCATACATTACATCATTAGTTTTAGATGAAGTGTTCCATGATTCATTGTTTGTGCATAACACCCAGTGCTCCATGCAGAACGTGCCCTCCTCAATACCCATCACCAGGCTAACCCATCCTCCCACCCCCCTCCCCTCTAGAACCCTCAGTTTGTTTTTCAGAGTCCATCATCTCTCATAGTTCATCTACCCCTCCGATTTGCCCCCTTCATTCTTCCCCTCCTTCTATCTTCTTCTTCTTTTTTTTTTTCTTAACATATATTGCATTATTTGTTTCAGAGGTACAGATCTGAGATTCAAGAGTCTTGCACAATTCACAGCACTTACCAGAGCACATACCATACCCAGTGTCTATCACCCAGTCACCCCATCCCTCCCACCCCACCCCCCACTCCAGCAACCCTCAGTTTGTTTCCTGAGATTAAGAATTCCTCATATCAGTGAGGTCATATGATACATGTCTTTCTCTGTTTGAATTATTTCGCTGAGCATAATACCCTCCAGTTCCATCCACGTCGTTGCAAATGACAAGATCTCATTCCTTTTGATGGCTGCATAATATTCCATTGTATGTATATACCCCATCTTCTTTATCCATTCATCTGTCAATGGACATCTTGGCTCTTTCCACAGTTTGGCTATTGTGGACATTGCTGCTATAAACATCGGGGTGCACATACCCTTTCGGATCCCTACTTTTGTATCTTTGGGGTAAATACCCAGTAGTACAATTGCTGGATCATATGGTAGCTCTATTTTCAACTTTTTGAGGAACCTCCATACTGTTTTCCAGAGTGGCTGCACCAGCTTGCATTCCCACCAACAGTGTAGGAGGGTTCCCCTTTCTCCGCATCCCCGCCAACATCTGTCATTTCCTGACTTGTTAATTTTAGCCATTCTGACTGGTGTGAGGTGGTATCTCATTGAGGTTTTGATTTGGATTTCCCTGATGCCAAGCAATATTGAGCACTTTTTCATGTGTCTGTTGGCCATTTGGATGTCTTCTTTGGAAAAATGTCTGTTCATGTCTTCTGCCCATTTCTTGATTGGATTCTTTGTTCTTGGGTGTTGAGTTTGATGAGTTCTTTATAGATTTTGGATACTAGCCCTTTATCTGATATATCATTTGCAAATATCTTCTCCCATTCTGTCGGTTGTCTTTTGGTTTTGTTGACTGTTTCCTTTGCTTTGCAAAAGCTTTTTATCCTGATGAAGTCCCAATAGTTCATTTTTGCCCTTGCTTCCCTTGCCTTTGGTGATGTTTCTAGGAAGAAGTTGCTTCAGCTGAGGTCAAAGAGGTTGCTGCCTGTGTTCTCCTCTAGCATTTTGATGGACTCCTGTCTCACATTGAGGTCTTTCAACCATTTGGAGCCTATTTTTGTGTGTGGTGTAAGGAAATGGTCCAGTTTCATTCTTCTGCATGTGGCTATCCAATTTTCCCAACACCATTTGTTGAAGAGACTGTCTTTTTTCCATTGGACTTTCTTTCCTGCTTTGTCAAAGATGAGTTGACCATAGAGTTGAGGGTCCATTTCTGGGCTCTCTATTCTGTTCCATTGATCTATGTGTCTGTTTTTGTGCCAGTACCATACTGTCTTGATGATGACAGCTTTGTAATAGAGCTGGAAGTCCGGAATTGTGATGCCGCCGGCTTTGCTTTTCTTTTTCAACATTCCTCTGGTTATGCGGGGTCTTTTCTGGTTCCATACAAATTTTAGGATTATTTGTTCCATTTCTTTGAAAAAAGTGGATGGTATTTTGATGGGGATTGCGTTGAATGTGTAGATTGCTCTAGGTAGCATTGACATCTTCACAATATTTGTTCTTCCAATCCATGAGCATGGAACGTTTTTCCATTTCTTTGTGTCTTCCTCAATTTCTTTCATGAGTATTTTATAGTTTTCTGAGTATAGATCCTTTGTCTCTTTGGTTAGATTTATTCCTAGGTATCTTATGGTTTTGGGTGCAATTGTAAATGGGATCGACTCCTTAATTTCTCTTTCTTCTGTCTTGTTGTTGGTGTATAGGAATGCCACTGACTTCTGTGCATTGATTTTATATCCTGCCACTTTACTGAATTCCTGTATGAGTTCTAGCAGTTTTGGGGTGGAGTCTTTGGGGTTTTCCACATAAAGTATCATATCATCTACAAAGAGTGAGAGTTTGACTTCTTCTTTGCCACTTTGGATGCCTTTGATTTCTTTTTGTTGTCTGATTGCTGTGGCTAGGACTTCTAATACTATGTTGAATAGTAGTGGTGATAGTGGACATCCCTGCCATGTTCCTGACCTTAGGGGGAAAGCTCTCAGTTTTTCCCCATTGAGAATGATATTTGCTGTAGGTTTTTCATAGATGGCTTTTATGATGTTGAGGTATGTACCCCCTATGCCTATACTCTGAAGAGTTTTGATCAAGAAAGGATGCTGTACTTTGTCAAATGCTTTTTCTGCATCTATTGAGAGGATCATATGATTCTTGTTCTTTCTTTTGTTAATGTATTGTATCACACTGATTGATTTGCGGATGTTGAACCAACCTTGCAGCCCAGGGATAAATCCCACTTGGTCATGGTGAATAATCCTTTTAATGTAGTGTTGGATCCTATTGGCTAGTATTTTGGTGAGAATTTTTGCATCCATGTTCATCAGGGATATTGGTCTGTAATTCTCCTTTTTGATGGGGTCTTTGTCTGGTTTTGGGATCAAGGTAATGCTGGCCTCATGAAATGAGTTTGGAAGTTTTCCTTCCATTTCTATTTTTTGGAACAGTTTCAGAAGAATAGGTATTAATTCTTCTTGAAATGTTTGGTAGAATTCAGCTGGGAAGCCATCTGGCCCTGGGCTTTTGTTTGTTGGGAGATTTTTGATGACTGCTTCAATTTCCTTAGTGGTTATAGGTATGTTCAGGTTTTCTATTTCCTCCTGGTTCAGTTTTGGTAGTTGATACATCTCTAGGAATGCATCCATTTCTTCCAGGTTATCTAATTTGCTGGCATAGAGTTGCTCATAATATGTTCTTATAATTGTTTGTATTTCTTTGGTGTTGGTTGTGAGCTCTCCTCTTTCATTCATGATTTTATTTATTTGGGTCATTTCTCTTTTCTTTTTGTTAAGTCTGGCCAGGGGTTTATCAATCTTGTTAATTCTTTCAAAGAACCAGCTCCTAGTTTCGTTGATCTGTTCTACTGTTCTTTTGGTTTCTATTTCATTGATTTCTGCTCTGATCTTTATGATTTCTCTTCTCCTGCTGGGTTTAGGCTTTATTTGCTGTTCTTTCTCCAGCTCCTTTAGATATAGGGTTAGGTTGTATACTTGAGACCTTTCTTGTTTCTTGAGATAGGCTTGTATTGCTATATACCTTCCTCTTAGGACTGCCTTTGCTGCATCCCAAAGATTTTGAATGGTTGTGTTTTCATTTTCATTGGTTTCCATGAATTTTTTAAATTCTTCTTTAATTTCCTGGTTGACCCATTCATTCTTTAGTAGGATGCTCTTTAGCCTCCATGTATTTGAGTTCTTTCCAAATTTCCTCTTGTGATTGAGTTCTAGTTTCAAAGCATTGTGGTCTGAAAATAGGCAGGGAATGATCCCAATCTTTTGGTACCGGTTGAGACCTGATTTAGACCTAGGATGTGATCAATTCTGGAGAATGTTCCATGGGCACTAGAGAAGAATGTGTATTCTGTTGCTTTGGGATGGAATGTTCTGAATATGTCTGTGAAGTCCATTTGGTCCAGTGTGTCATTTAAAGTCTTTATTTCCTTGTTGATTTTTTGCTTAGATGATCTGTCCATTTCAGTGAGGGGGGTGTTAAAGTCCCCCACTATTATTGTATTGTTGTCTAGGTGTGTCTTTGCTTTTGTTATTAATTGCCTTATATAATTGGCTGCTCCCATGTTAGGGGCATAGATATTTACAATTGTTAGATGTTCTTGTTGGAGAGACCCTTTAAGTATGATATAGTGTCCTTCCTCATCTCTTATTATAGTCTTTGGTTTAAAATCTAATTTGTCTGATATAAGGATTGCCACCCCAGCTTTCTTTTGGTGTCCATTTGCATGGTAAATGGTTTTCTACCCCCTCACTTTCAATCTGGGGGTGTCTTTGGGTCTAAAATAAGTCTCTTGCAGACAGCATATCGATGGGTCTTGTTTTTTAATCCAATCTGATAGCCTGTGTCTTTTGATTGGGGCATTTAGCCCATTTACATTCAGGGTAACTATTGAAAGATAGGAATTTAGTGCCATTGTATTTCCTGTAAGGTGACTGTTACCGTATATTGTCTGTGTTCCTTTTTGGTCTATGTTGCTTTCAGGCTCTCTCTTTGCTTAGAGGACCCCTTTCAAGATTTCTTGTAGGGCTGGTTTCATGTTTGCAAATTCCTTTAGTTTTTGTTTGTCCTGAAAGCTTTTTATGTCTCCTTCTATTTTCAATGACAGCCTAGCTGGATATAGTATTCTTGGCTGCATATTTTTCTCATTTAGTGCTCTGAATATATCCTGCCAGTCCTTTCTGGCCTGCCAGGTCTCTGTGGATAGGTCTGTTGCCAATCTAACGTTTCTACCATTGTAGGTTACATATCTCTTCTCCGGAGCTGCTTTCAGGATTTTCTCTTTGTCTCTGAGACTCGTAAGTTTTACTATTAGATGTCGGGGTGTTGACCTATTTGTATTGATTTTGAGAGGGGTTCTCTGTGCTTCCTGGATTTTGATGCCTGTTTCCTTCCCCAAATTAGGGAAGTTCTCTGCTATAATTTGCTCCATTATACCTTCTGCCCCTCTCTCTTTCTTCTTCTTCTGGGATCCCAATTATTCTAATGTTGTCTCATCTTATGGTATCGCTTATCTCTTGAATTCTGCCCTCATGATCCAGTAGTTGTTTATCTCTCTTTTTCTCAGCTTCTTTATCATCCATCATTTGGTCTTCTATATCACTGATTCTCTCTTCTGCCTCATTTATCCTAGCAGTTAGTGCCCCCATATTTGATTGCACCTCATTAATAGCCTTTTTGATTTCTACTTGGTTAGATTTTAGTTCTTTTACTTCTCCAGAAAGGGTTTCTCTAATTACTTCCATGCTTTTTTCAAGCCCAGCTAGTATCTTTAAAGTGATGATTCTGAACTCTAGATCTGACATCGTAGTAATGTTCATATTGAGTAGGTCCCTGGCAGTCGGTACTACCTCTTGTTCTTTTTGTTGAGGTGATTTTTTTCCATCTTGTCATTTTGTCCAGAGGAGAATAGATGAATGAGAGAACAAAATGCTAATAGGGTAACAACGTTCCCGGAAAATATACTCTAAACAAATCAGAAAAGACCTGAAGCAGGGGGAAAAGAAAGGGAAAGAGAGAAAAGAGAAAAAAGAAAAAGAAAGAAAAAGAAAAAGAAAAAGATAAAGATAAAAACAAACTAAAACAGAAGAAAACAAACAAAAAAAACCAGAATGTGATCAAATATAATCAGGCTGGTATATAGATCAGTGCCACACACTAGATTTTGGGTGTATTTGGTCTGTTAGGAGAAAATGCCTCCCAAAATTTTAAAGAAAGAAAAACTTATATATGTACAAAAATAAGGGTTGTAAAGATGGAAATTATAAAATTTATAATTTTAAAAAATTATAAATTTAATTTATAATTATAAAAAATTTTATAAAAGGAATGGATAAGAAGTTGTTTGAAAAAAGAAAGAAGAGGATTTAAAAAAAAAGAAAAAAAAAGGGGAAAGAATGTTATCAGGCAGGGGAGTAGAAAAACACCATACAATAGAGATTTAGGGTATATTTTGATCTGTTAGAAGAAACTATCTCAAAATTTTAAAGAGAGAACAACTTATATATATATATGCCAAAAATACGGGTAACTACTATGAAGGGATAGAATATGACTCTAAAAATGAAAAATAAAAATGAAAACTAAAAATGTTTTTTTTAAAAAAGGGATTGATAAGATGTTGGTTGAAAAAGGGAAAAAGAAAAATTCAAAAAAAAAAAAAGACAATAAAAAAAAATTAACTTTGAAAGACTAAAGAATCATGGTAAAAAAGCCATGAATTCTATGTGCATTATTCCTCTAGCGCTGGAGTTCTGCCATTCTCATTGATCGGTAAACTTGGTCTTGGCTGGCTGTTCTCGCTGATCTTCTGGGGAGGGGCCTGTTGCTGTGGTTTCCAAAAGTCTTTGCCGGAGGCGGAATTGCCCCACCCTTGCCCGGTCCGGACTAAGTAATCTGTTCGGGTTTGCTCTCCGGAGCTTTTGTTCCCTTCAAGCTTTCTGTACAGCTTTGGAGGCGGAGAGTGAAAATGGCGGCCTCCCAATCTCCGCCCCAGAAGAGCTGAGAACTCGGGCCCCGCTCCTCAGTGAGCCCCCAGAGAAAAGCTGCCAGTCACTCCCGTCTTCCCAGTCTCCGGCCACACTCCGTGTTCACCCGGCCTGTGACCGCGCGTTTCTATCTCTGGCACCCGACCCTGTGTGGAGTTCCAAACCCAGCAGATTCCTGCGGTGCACTCCCAAACCTCTCCTCCCGGGGGAAGAAGGTGAGTCTCCCCAGATCTGCCGCTTGTTGGGTCCCTGCTGGAGGAGCAGTGGTCCGACTGTGCCGCGGATCACGGTTTATGCCAACCCCGAGCTGAGAGCCCGCGCCTGGGCTCCGTCTCTGCAGCCGGCTTCCCTGCTCCGTTACCTGGGAGCTCTGCCACACTCAGGCACCCCTGGTCTTTCTGTGACCCCGAGGGTCCTGAGACCACACTGTCCCGGAGGGTTCCACCCCCCGCTTAGCCACCAGAGTGATGTCCCTCAGCGGAGCAGACTTTTAAAAGTTCCCATTGTGTGCTCCGTGGTTCTATCACTTGCCAGAAGCGGCCGACGGAGGCCCCCTCCCCCGCTGTCTATCCTCCTGAATATCGCCTCAGATTCAGTTCTCCGCACATCCTACCTTCCAGAAAGTGGTCGTTTTTCTGTTCAGAGAGTTGTTGCTCTTCTTTTCTTCGATCTCCTGTTGAGTTCGTAGGTGTTCAGATTGGTTTGATCCCTATTCAGCTGAATTCCTGAGAGGAGACGAAATCCAGGTCTCCTACTCCTCCGCCATCTTGCTCCCCATCATGTTGTTTCTACCAGCATAGTTGATCACCTCCTCCTCTGGCATTCCCTCAGAGTATAGCACCATGATTATTTGTCTTAATTTAGCAAGAAAAAAAAAAATCTCTCAAAACTAAGTTCTTCTCTAGCTATTTTTCCTGTTTTCTCCTTTTATGGTTAAGGAACCTAGCCTTCACTTGCCATCTTTGTTTACTCATTCACTTCTCATTCATTTTAAATATAATTCTTTAACATCATCATTCAAATAATACGTGTACCCATTTTAAAAGACTTACATGATACACGTGAAACTAATGTCACACTGTGTGTCAACTATACTTCGATTTAAAAGTAATTAAAACTTTATAAAAGATTAAAAAATAAACATTAAAATTTCTCCAGATGTAAAGAATAATAACATAAAAATAAAAAATAAATTAAAAAGACTTACACTAAAGAACAGTAATTTCCAGATATATGTCTGGCCACCTCCCAATGTGGCTACTCTTGGGCCCCTCTTTTAATGCTTCAGGCTGACTGAACACTGCCATTCTCTTCAACAGGTATTTTTTTAATTTCCTCATTTTGATAGCAGAGATTCTCCAGTGTCTGGTGGAGAGGATAAGCTTTCTGAATTCGTGTGTATCTGAAAATGTTGCTCTTCTATCCTCATACTTGGCTAATAGTGGTATAGGTATTGAATTCTGTGTTGAACATCAATTTCCCTCAGATTTTAAAGGCACTACTCCAGTATCTCTAGCATCTAGTGTTACTATTGAGAAGTTCAATGTTATGCATTCCAATTATTGTTCATTTTTATTGTCAATTTTCAAGTTTAAAAAATTTTTCAAAATTCTCAAATATATGGAAAAGTTGCATAACTAGCACAACGAATTTTTTGTTGAACCACTGGAGAAAAAGTTATCACTTCTAAGCCCCAAGATCCTGATTACTGTATATTTCCTACAAAGGCATTTGATATTCTTCTACATAGAAAAAAAAATGCAGCCATCAAAATCAGAAAATTAACATGGATGCAAGACTAAACTCATTCAGTTTGACTCTTTAGGACACGTCTTTGGACCCCATTCGAGTTTTGCCAGTTGTCCCACTAATGTTTATATTTATAAAAGATCTGGCTCAGAATCATCTCTTGGAGGTCTCTTTACCCTCCCTCAGTCTGGAACAATTCTTCAATTTTTCTTTGACTTCTATAACCTTGAAAATTTTGAGGAGGGCAGGTTATTCTGTGGGATGTCCCCCAGTTAGGGTTTGTCCAATATTTCCTCATGATTAGATTCAAGATATACATTTTTTGCAGGACTACCACAGAAGTGGTGTTACATTCTCCTCAGTGCATGGTAACCACTTTCTAATGCCTGGTATGTCTTTTTCCACTCTTTTACACCTTTAAAAGTGAGTCATTATAATAAAATTGTATCTCACACAGACAGCTTATAATTGGGTACTCAGTTTTTTATCTAATCTGACAGCCTTTGCCTCTTAATTGGAGTATTTATTTATTTCTAAAGATGTTATTTATTTATTTGCAAGAGAGAGCAGAGCAAGAGAGGGCAGAACGAGAGAGGGCAGAGCGAGAGGATTTCACCTTTGACCCATCTATTATTAAAATCTTTTAATTTCCAAATATTTCAGACTCTTAGACATCTTGTTATTTATTTCTAATTTACACTCATCGTGGTCAGAGAATATACTCAGGAATATTGCAATCTTTTGAAATTTATTCAGACTCATTTTAGGGCCTAACACATCAAATCTATTAGTGAACATTCCCATGTACTTAAGAAAAATGCATATTTGGCAGTTGCTGGGTGTGTTCTATTGATGTCCATTAGTTCAAGGTAGCTGATATTGTTCTGATCTTCTATATACCTTCTGATCTTTTTTGTCTAGTTGTTCTATCATAATGAGTGAAATATAGTATGATAATTAGATATGTCTGTTTCTCTTGTTCGTTCTGCCAGGTGCTTTTTCAAGAATTTTAAAAGTCTGTTATTAGGCACATACTCATATATGACTGTTATATTTCCTTAATGAATTAACAGTTTATCATTATAAAATGTTCCTCTTTATATCTGATAATATACTTCGTCCCAGAGTCTATTTTGTCTAACATTAATATGGCCACTCCTTATTTCCTATGCTGACTGATGACATGGTATAATTTTTTCCATTGTTTTGCTTCAATCAATGTGTTTTTGTTTTTATTTTTGTTTTAAGATTTAATTTATTTCACAGAGAGAGAGAGAGCACACAAATATGCGGAGCTGCAGAGGGAGAGGGAGAAGCAGGCTCCCCACTGAGCAGGCAGCCTGATGCCGGACTCAATCCCAGGACCCTGGGATCATGACCTGAGCAGAAGGCAGATGCTTAACTGACTGAGCCACCCAGGCACTCCTTCATGTGTATTTTTTTAATGAAAAATTTTTCTCTTATGGGGAAGATATAATTGGGCCTTACATTTTTATCCAGGCTAAGAATCTGTGTCTTTTAAAAAGGTTTTACCCTAACAAAACTGATAATCATATCAGATATAAATTAATTCCTTCTTATTAAAAGACACAGATTCTCAACCTAAAATAAAAAATAAATAAATAAGATCAAATTATAAGTTTTTATTTGTTTTCTATTTGTCTCACTAGGTATTTTTTGTTCTTGTCTTCTTTTAAATTAACTGAATTTGCTTTTCCCTTTGAATTCCTTGATTTTTTTAAAAATATACATCTTTTTATTATTTTTTGGATGTTTATGGGATTACAAGATGCGTCATTAACTTAACATGATCTATGTAGACTTAATTTTATAGTGTTTCAAATAAAATGTAAGAACTTTGCCAAATAAGAGTTCCCTGTCCTCTTTGCAATTATTGTCATATATATTATTTCTACAAAAATATATAGTTCAATTATGTAGTTTATTTTCTTAGGTTTATAGTTTTCATTTTTGTCATATGACTTTTTAAGAAACTAATTGAATATAATTTTCTGTTTACTAAGATATTTATCAAACGCTGGTGAAGGAGGCAGAGTTAAGGACCTGCACTCTTGTCCTCACATTCCCAGAATTGTATGGTCCACCCTTCTTGTCAGCCCAGGAAGGAAAGCAACATCTCTCCCTATCTTCTGTACCTCTGGTTTTAGTCCATTTTAGTGGAGACTTTGTTAACAAGAAGCAAAAGCTATATTCTGAAATGTTTTATTTCCATTTCTTTCAGTATCTGGTGTGTTCTCTTCAAAAGAAAAAAATATAAATATCATATTATTTTTCTTGCTTAACTTGGCTGATTCTTCCCCTGACCTATATTTTGCTGTTTGAAATCTACACTCTCAGTCTTGGTAGCATCCATGTAATTGGGCCTTGCCTGACTCTTGTGTCTTGTTTCTCATTCTGCTTTAGCCTGGCTGAGCTACTGGTTTCCTGAATTCACCCTGTAGTCTCATGGCTTTTCCTTTTCCTCTGGCCCTCCTTCTGTAGGGAGAGCACTTTTATCCATTGACCATGTGTCAATAACACCTTGGAACACTCAGGTCAAGCATCACCTACACCCACAACTTTCTGTCTGCCCCTCCCCCACCGCCCCCCCCCCACACCGGGCAGATGGTAAAAACCATACCTTCCTTTGGTTCCCAAGTGTGACCTGCATATTGTGCTGCCTTTGTTCTCTTAACATTTAAATGCACTTACTTGTTTTCCTGGCTTTTATAAGCACTTTTAAATCATAGAACACACCCCTTTCCTCTTCTTATTCCATGTTGCTAGCACAGTGTCAGCACTGGATGCTGCTGAATGAATAAATGACTAACTGAACACATGAAGGAAGGATTATAAGAGTTCGTGTATTTTAAGTTGAGGGCAATTTTAAGGTGGTAAATCTGTTCATAAGAAAGTAACATCTTAGGGTGCCTGGGTGGCTCAGTTGGTTGGGCGACTGCCTTCGGCTCAGGTCATGATCCTGGAGTGCTGGGATCGGGTCCCGCATCGGGCTCCCTGCTCGGCGGGGAGTCTGCTTCTCCCTCTGACCCTCCTCCCTCTCATGCTCTCTCTCATTCTCTCTGTCTCAAATAAATAAATAAAATTAAAAAAAAAAAAAGAAAGTAATATCTTAAAACGAAAAAGTTAAACTGAGATGAAAATGTAAAGATTATATCACAAAGAAACATTTAAGAATTAACAAAAAGATCCTATCAAGACTTCTAAATATAAATTGGATCCCAGTGTACAAATTTTTCTCTGTTTTCTGGGAAAATAGATTGTCATGCAATCTATAGCTGATTGGCACAGGATGCTCACTGACATCTGACCAAGCTGAAGAGGCCAGCGTGAGAGGGTCTTCTCTGGACAAATAAAATGCAAATGCGAACATGCTTGATCATTTCAAAGTACTGGATTTAAAATTCTAAAAAGTGTAAGTCCAAGGCAGAAAAAAAAATAGTCTTTTAAAAATCAGTGTTTTAATGATGAACAATTTTGGTCAATTAAAGTTTAGACTAATTGCTATGGCGATTTTGGAAAAGAATGAAGTTAATGAGTTCCTGAATGTCAACTGCAATTTTTGAGTACTTTTAATTTGCAATCTCTTTATTTAATGGAGAAAGCATTGAAGACTCACTCTGAATGTATTCAAACTGCATTTAGATTTTACAGCTGTACTTTAGCATTGGAATTATATTTTACTATAATATCCACTCATTTTTAGAAGTAAAGTCTTAGAAAATCTCCTTTAGGAGTGTCATATCATACAGTCTCAGATTCCAAAAATAACTTTGCTCCATGTTATACAGGATAAGAATCTGGCCTGATACACTAATTCTCTGATCTAGAAGAAAATAGTGGACAGATTGCTTGACCTAGCAAATCATTCAGATAACTGCTAGGAGCAATGGCCCTGCCATTTTTTTTTAATATGAATTTTTGATTCATATCAATTTTCACTGAGGGAAACTTTGAGGAAAATGCCTAAGGATTTTTGAATTCACTATAGTTTAAATGTCTTATTTCAAGTAGATAGATAGCAATCCCCTCTCTTTCCTGCTTTTGCAGAGGCAAATGGGGAAAGTAAGAAGAGTGACAATTTGTCTTTTCCCTCCTGTTTTAGATGTTAATTATGATAAATGTAAAACTACAACACAGCCACCTACACATTTAAATCTATTTCAGGCTAGACACCTACCTGCAGATCAATAGTTAGGAATCCTCACAAACTATGTGCATACATAAATAATTGGTGCTTCTCCTCACAATTTAGAATTTTGCTTTTCATTTCCTAGTATTGATGTCTGCAGAGAAAGGAGTGAAATGACAGTACAAAGTCCAAGGCACCAATCACATGAGCCCAATCACACATGGAGAAGAAGTAATGAGCTGATTTTTCTCGTTTTTTTCTGCCTGCATTTTCCCCTCTTGATTTTTTAGCACCAAGGTAATATTTGAAATATCAGGGGAAAAAATCCACCAAAATAAAAACACGAAAAGCCAAAAAAAAAAGGCATCAAATCAAAGATGACTTTCTGTGTCTGCATTTCAGATTCATGCTGCCAATTATTTCAGACCCAGGAAGCTCAGAGATGCAAGGTTTATCTACTCCCACAAATGCCTTATTTTCCCCTTCGTTGTCAAGGTGGCAGACAGCCCTAAAACAAGCACAAAAATATGTATTTGCAATGTTTTTATATTCAATTAATGGTTTACTAGTCTCATAATCACTAAATCGAACTACTATAGAAAAATCCTGCCCTATGGTTCTTCTCTCTCTCTCTCTCTCCCTTGCAATTGAAAGGCTCTAACAAGAAATGCCACTAGTTCTGAGGCTTTTAGTTGATGTACATCAGACTGAGTTAAGAGCTTTGACCTTTTCCTGACTAACTCAGGGGCACTGATCTTTGAAATAAACTTTACTCAAGATAAACAACATACACAAATGAGAGGTTCAATACAATTACTTGAGAGCTAGAGGGCATTAAATTTAACAAGTAATATGTAAGTAATGGTCCATGTTATCTACAGATCTATTATAATAAATTATATCTAATTGTCTGTGTTTTTACAATAGACATTCGTGTACTCTTTCCTCCATCAGTATTTGAGGCAAATAAACCAGTTTTTTTTTTTAAAGATTTTTTATTTATTTGAGAGAGAGAGAATGAGAGAGAGAGCACATGAGAGGGGGGAGGGTCAGAGGGAGAAGCAGACTCCCTGCCGAGCAGGGAGCCCGATGAGGGACTCGATCCCGGGACTCCAGGATCATGACCTGAGCCGAAGGCAGTCGCTTAACCAACTGAGCCACCCAGGTGCCCCAAATAAACCAGTTTTAAGAGAGAAATTGTACCCCTCTCCAGGAGTGGTCGGTTCAGAGGAATAGTACTTTCAGGGACACCTCTGAAATTGTCTTAGATTCTTTCAACCCAGTAGCTCCGTATATAGTGTGCATTCAAAATCTCTTCCTGTAAACACTTAGATAATTTTTAAAAATAATATGGGGTCTGAATTATAATTTTACAACATTTTAGAAACAGAAGGACCTTAAGATTTGGCAGACAAGACTCTTCTTTTGACATAAGAGAAACAAGGACCTGAGAAATGAAATGATCCACCCAAGGTCAAACCTTGAGTCAGTGAACAAGTCAGAACCAGAAAACAAAGACTTCCTGTGCAACACATATTCATCAATGTTACATCATGTTGAGATGTCAGAATGTTGTCATTGTCTTTTAAAGTTCTTATTTTCTCCCCAACAGTTTATATGTGTCTATTTATTTTTAAAGTTTACTGATTTATTTTTAAGAAACCTCTACACCCAACATGGGGCTTGAACCCACAAACCCAAGATCAAGAGGTGCATGCTCTTCTGACTGAGCCAGCCAGGCATCCCTCTGGCAGTTTATATTTACAAAAGCAGCCTTTCACGGGTTCTTTCCTCACCAACTCTGTAAAATATAAGCTTTTATTTTCAAACTTCAAGGTTTTGGGGGTTTTTTTTAATTAAAATAAGGACTTTCTGTTGAAAACTTAAGGGTTTTGTACATTATGAAAGAATAACTTAGAATTTGGAAACTGGCTTTAGAACTTTAGTAATGTCAGTGTGTGTGTCCCCTGAAAATCCATTTGGCATTCAAGATGTTTATTCACCAAGAGTTTAAGGGTACTTCATTATACAATGCCAAAAGTTTACATGCATGATTGACATTTGTGTCTGAGTTTGTTTTTTTTTTTTCCTTTCCTTTTTTAAAGCCCAGTTGGTGTTTGGTGACAAGTAGAAGACTACAAACTCAGTGAGGAAAAAAATCTTTCAAAAATAAGGAAGTTAATGACTTGATGTTTCCTTGGAGGTTTTTATAGACTGTTTAAAGTCACAAATTTGTATTTTTGGAAACTGACTCTGGCCCATTGACCTGATTTATGTAATTGTGTTCGATTTACTTTTTAAATGTGAACATCTTTGTAAATACTGTTACTTTTATTTTGGAAAAGAGTATTTTGGGGGCACCTGGGTGGCTCAGTCAGTTAAGCGTCTGCCTTTGGCTCACGTCATGATCCCAGGGTCCTGGGATGGAGCCCCCTCTCCTTCTGCTGCTCCCCCTGCTTGTGCTCTCTCTCTCTCTCAAATAAATAAATAAAATCTTTAAAAAAAAGAGTATTTTGTTGGTGACATTGGACCCTATGTCTAATGATTTATTAGACTCTGAGCAAATATTAATGGAAGTTATTGAGACTACTGCAGGGGACTTTTTCATTGTACAAAGTATAAAATATATTTTAAGATATTTATAGATGCAAATGCCTCAATACTCATTGTGTGTCACTATTGAGAATAAAGACTACAGATTTAAGAGATCAAACCATAGATCAACAAAGCCATCAAAATTTCCCCAATTAATTGATCATCCTGTATAATCTAATTTAATTGTTATTCTCTCTTCATAAAATAAGAAGTGAATTACAGATATACACACACAGGCCTAGTATTCTGTATTGAAAGATATATGTAAGTGATTGTTCTATACCGTGTGATCGTCAGTCCTGCCCTTATATACAGACTGTACCCAGCCGTGGCTCCGTGATGGAAGCTGCTCTCCATGGGGTCCAGCTTTGTTTGTAGACCTCTGTTCTAACAGTTATAATGATGCTTTTCATCATAATCACAAAGCATTTAATTGACAGAGCAATTTAGGCAACAGAGTCTAGATCAAGATAGATCAAGACAGTTAATACTGATCTGGAAAACAGAGGATATGCAAACAACAAAATCATAAGCAATGAATAATTACAAAAATAAAGCTTAGCCGTTTTGCTGTATTTCTGTTCAGGGTAAGTACAATTTGGACAACTCACCTTTGATTGCTAAATGCTTTAAAGGGCCATCAGGTGCTATTATTTCCTCACTGAGCTCTCCTTACTCCAAAAATTATGCTTCCCTGGCACGACATCACTGGATAGGGGGGTAAGATGGAGTGGGGCATATACTGAAAAATAAATAAACCTAAAGAGTCACTTTCGTACAACATTTAAGCTCATTGTTTTAACAGCACATAACATATACACAGCTAATTACCAAAGAACTTTCCTCCTTCATATAATAACAGATGATTATAATTGACAAGCATTTTTTTTTACATTCCTTAAAGACTTGATTAAAAATATAAGAATAGGGGCGCTTGGGTGGCTCAGTCATTAAGCGTCTGCCTTCGGCCCAGGTCATGATCCCAGGGTCCTGGGATCGAGCCCCGCATCGGGCTCCCTGCTCAGCGGGAAGCCTGCTTCTCCCTCTCCCAACTCCCCCTGCTTGTGTTCCCTCTCTCGCTGTCTCTCTCTCTGTGTCAAATAAATAAATAAATCTTTAAAAAATATATATATAAAAATAAAAATCTTTTGGAAAAGGGCAAATAACATAAAGAAATATATAGTCAAGGGGCGCCTGGGTGGCTCAGTCGTTAAGCGTCTGCCTTCGGCTCAGGTCGTGATCCCGGGGTCCTGGGATCGAGCCCCGCATAGGGCTCCCTGCTCGGTGGGAAGCCTGCTTCTCCCTCTCCCACTCCGCCTGCTTGTGTTCCCTCTCTAGCTATTGTCTCTCTCTGTCAAATAAATAAATAAAATTTTTAAATATATATATATATACTCAAGGAAATAGTAATAGTAATAATGATAGTAATAAGAGCCTATGCTATTTAATCTTCTAATGTTACGTTAAATTCCTAATATTCTTTAAATATCTTCTGGCTCTTATTAAAGAATCTTTATTCCAAAAAGATAAGAATAATTTGAGCATTTTCAAGTATTTGCATATTACAATGATAACTGGTTATCAAAAAGAGATGAAACTAAGGAGAAATGCAATGTTTTTGGAATGTTTTCTAATATAGACTAATATAGGTCTTCAAACACCTGCAATTTTAGATTCAAACAAAATATGTCAATATAAAAAGTGGTAAATATTTTTAAGGCTATTACTCTCTGATGGTAAAAATTTTAAATTCAGTTTTATGTGCCTTAGTAAGGAAACAAAATAATTATGATTATAAAACAAAAAATCTGCCCTGAAATAAGGATTGCAACAGTTCTAAGTTAGTAAGGTTTGTTCAAATTACACTCAGTTCTGCTTTAATGCAACATCTGTGTTTCTAAAAATCTCCACACTATGGAAAAGAATGCAATTGGGTCATGATACTCAAAAAATTTGTCCAAAAAAAAAAAAAATTTGTCAAGTAGAACATTTTTTTTTAAAAAGGAAAGAAAAGAACCTAGTAAAAATGATAGCACAGTTTTATACTTGTTAAATAGATAAGAAGTACATATATACTACAATAAATATGGCACTTACCTAGAAAATGCACTGAGGTTTGTTTGTGGAAGGGCGTTATTGTGAAGTGTTGGAGGGAAGGTTTTCTGAATCAATGGGAAGTTGTAACACCAGATGTGGATTAGGGTGGGGTGCTGATTGTGTGCACATTTTGTGTGTTCTATGAGGCTCAGCTGAGCTGTGTGCTGTTTCTTAGGTTAACGTTGAAAACAAAATGGCCAGTCATTTTACCAGCAAAAACGGGTTTATTGGGGAATAGCAGTAATTACAATCTGGGACAAGCAAGCTATGGCAAAAACCACAGGCATGTTCACCAAACAAAGGAGAGGAATGTTCTTTCATAAGGAGGCAAGTGGGAAGTTGAGGGAGACTGTTATCAACAAAAAGTTCCTTGGAGTAAGCTAGGAGTTGAGGTATAATGGCTTCTCATTGGCTGAACTGTGACTGTCTCTCATTGGCTGGGTTATTGCCAGGGGAGGAGGAAAGCATTTCTTCCTCCTGCAGGGTTAGCAAAGCCGTATTGGCTTGCAACGTCTGTCTCTTCCTGTTGGGTTTACAATTGACTATGAGGAGTAGGGCATGAGAGCTCCCCCTGCCAAACTTTCTGACATTATTTTAGTGAGATTTCCCTTCATTAATTTTCATACCTGCATTCACCTAATTTTTCTAGCAGATGAAATCATGTATAAGCAAATGCAAAGTTTGTCTCATGCTAAACTTTTTTCTTTTTTCTTAAGATTTTATTTTTAAGTAATCTCTCCACCCAATGTGGGGCTGGAATTTGCAATCCCAAAATAAAAAGAACTGAGCCAGCCAGGTGCCCCTAAACTTGTTTCTTAATGAATCAGTGGCATTGGAACAAATTCACGTTTTAAAACATAATCATTATAGCAGAACTGGCTGTATAATGTTGGTTGAATCCAAAATTTTATTGGTATGTACCAGAATATAACAAAAAAATAATTTATCTGAGATTCAGTTGTCTGATAAACCCCAATCTCAAATAGAAATTAAATGAAAGTAAATGATCCTGTCAAGTACATATGGAAACTACAGGATAGTGACCCTTGAAGTAATTGTTAGGCCAATGGTTCTCAAACTTTAACTTGATCAGCATCAACTGCAGTATTTGTTAAAACTCAGATTTGCCCCAGTGTCAGAGTTTCTGTTTTAAGTCTTTGCATTTCTAAAGATTCCCAGGAGATGCCTGCCATGACTGGGGAGGGGGTGTGTTCGTATTTTAGAAACCACTTGGTCACACCATACCAACTCCTGAAGAAAGCAGTTGACAACGCTGTGTCTCAGTACTTATAAAAGGAGAAAATCTGTTTTCATCATGGTTGCCATTAAGAACGTAACTTTCTCGTGAAGAAGATCCCAATAACCTTCCTCTAACTTTCTTTGCTCCGGTGTTAGTAGCAAAACAAACCACAAAGAAAATATAAACAAATTTACTGGTTAAGTTCATGCAGTATGTTGGGCATTTGGATTACTTCCCAACAAGTATCTGTCCTTCTCCATTATATAGAAACCATGCGTTTCTGGTGCAGCTGACTTCCTCCAAGGATGAGCCTTGACTAGAATAAATCAGTTAGGTTAAACTCATTTCCTCTGAGCATCCATGGTTTATTCAGAGGAAAACTTCAATGACTGGGAAAGCAATGGTTTCATTTTTTTCTATAAACCTGAATGGAGAAACAGGTCATCCCAGAAGCTGCGGGCAGCCATTAATAATCATAAGACAAGCCAGATGGAAGGCAAACCTAAAATTGCAGGAAACCAGAGCCAAGAAAATAACAGAGAAATAAAGCTGGGTTTTTCACTGGACAGAACCTGAAACCCACACTCCTATTAAAACTTTCAACTACATGAGTGGATTAACCACTTTTAATTTTTAAGCCATTTGGAGTTGGGCTTCTCATAACTTTAACCAAATATAAATATATATATACGTCAAAAAAGAAAAAACAGAAACAAAAAATCCCCTACCTAAATATGTACAGACAAACGCAGGAAAAGACAAGAACTAATAAGTAAATCAAGCAGCAAGCATATTGGAGGAATGTAAAGTCTCCATAGAAATCTATTGATAAACATTCTATTTAAAGTGAACTTTGTGGGGAGCTGGGTGGCTCAGTCGGTTAACCGGCTGCCTTCGGCTCAGGTCATGATCCTGGGGTCCTGCGATCGAGCCCCTCGTCCGGCTCCCTGCTCAGTGGAGAGCCTGCTTCTCCTTCTCCCTCTGCCTGCCACTCTGCCTACTTGTGCTCTCTGTTGAATAAATAAATAAATCTTTAAAAAATAAATAAATAAATAAAGTGAACTTTACGGGCACCTGGGTGGCTCAGTCGGTTAAGCGTCTGCCTTCGGCTCAGGTCATGATCCCAGGGTCCTGGGATTGAGCCCCATGTTGGGGGTCCCTGCTCAGTGGGGAGCCTGCTTTTCCCTCTCCCTCTGCCCCTCCCCCTCTGCTTGTGCTCTCTCACTTTCTCTTTCTCTCAAAATAATAAATAAAATCTTAAAAAAATAAATAAAGTGAACTTTGGCTATGTTTACATGCAAGCACAAAGATCTTGTTAGTGTTCTGAAACAAAGTATCGATTTCAGATCTTAGAACCTGGATAAATCACCAAAAGGGTGAAAAGATATAAAGCATCCAGAACAATGAAGTGTAGAAGTTATTTCCATGGTCCGCTGGTTAGACACTTCTATAAAGAATATGAATGTAGTCCCCAGGCTAGAGTGTAGTTAGTCATTCTTAATAATTCTTTGATCAACATCATAAAACCTAAGGAAAAGAAGCATTCTAATGTATTCTTACATACAGATATCTGGACTGAGTAGAATTTGCCTATTATAACAGAGTTTTGGGCAAAGAGTGAGCAGAACGAGTTAGGCAGTCTTACGCCCACCCCACTTACAAAATTTCATCTTAACCAAACTTAATCCTATCTGGATATGCTCTATGTTTACCAACAAAAACCAAACACCTACCTTACCCTTACCCTAAAGACCTCAATAGCTTCTTAGAACAAAGTATAAGATAGTTATATTTCATCAGATTGTTTAGGCTATTCATGGAGGGGGGCAGTCTGAGTCCTGCTGATCATACAAGCCTCAAGGGCATTGCTATATTAGATGGGCTGTAATTTTGAGGTTACTCCTAAACAGTATTGGGCAAGGAACCCTCCACTGGGGTATCTACTGGCAAAGGAAACCATAATAATATCCAGGGTAACCAGGGCAACATCCATGTATATACAAGAAGGATAACAAATAGTTTCATAGAAACAAAGTGTTTCCTCTTAACAAAAGTGCAGAAGCTCTTTATGTGCCTCTCAACAAGCACCTTTCACATTTGGCAGTGGGACAAAAACCTAAGGACTGAATGTGTCCAAGGAAAGTAAGTCATCAAACAATGAAGCTGCAGGAAAATTACATGGCATTTTAGAGTCTCCTGGAATACTTCTACAAAGCAAGTGAAATTGTGGTCCCATTTACTCCTGCTTGCCAAACAGTAATAATGTCAAACCACTGAGTTTAAGAAGAAAGAGGATACCGGGGTGCCTGGGTGGCTCAGTTGGTTAAGGTCGGACTTTAGATTTTGACTCAGGTCATGATCTCAGGGTCGTGAGATCCCGCTCCAAGTTGGGATCTGTGCTGAGTGTGGAGCCTGCTTAAGATCCTTTCTCTCTCTGTCTCCCTCTGCCCCTCTCACCCCCATTCACATGTGCACCCTCTCTCTCTTAAAAAAAAAGAGAGAGAGAGAGAAAGAAAGAGGATACCTTAACAGCTTTTGCATATATCAATCCTGCTGTCTTTTGTGTAATAAAAACTGCACTATTAGAAATACCATCCATAGAAAATAATATACATAAGTACATTTGGGATGGAAAGTACAGCACAGGGAATATACTCAATAATATTGTAGTAACTTTGTATTGTGACAGATGGTAGCTACATTTACCATGGTGAGCATTTATGATGTATATAATTGTTGAATCACTAAGTTGTTCACCTGAAACTAATATTATATGTCAACGATACTTCAATTAAATATTTTAAAAATGTACATTTCTAGCTCTATATTTACAGGTATGTACTAATGGATAGGTGGCTAGAGTTATGTTTTGATTTTCCGGATGTTGGGTTTTTTTTTTTTTTCTGGTTGCTTTAACCTTATTTTGGCATCTGCAATGTACTTTTTGAAAAGCCTTGTCTGAATGATAGGTTCACCTAAGAAAATTGTAGAATATACTCTGAAAAGCAGAATATGTTGCATAATATTTTTGTGATTTTTCTGCCTGCCACTGTCACTTCATTATTCAAACTGTATACCTGAGTGTTATTCAGAGTATGAAATGTTATTCAAAAATCGATTTAATGGGGTATTAATCCATAAAGAATTAAAACATTTCTGTCATATTTATGATGAACTTTAGGATTCCATTTGCCTAAAAGAATATAAAGAGATTAAGGAAAATATTTGTCTGGTGTTTAACATAGAGAGATTACTTTTTTCAGTGAACATGGTTGGATTCCCAATTCTACCATTACCAGCTAGATGACCTTGGACAAATAACCCAATTCCACACTATCAAGTACCAAAATTAGAGAGGGATCAATAAGTACCACATATATCCTTGTGAAGAACACATTAAATAATGAATATAAAAATATTTTCTAAATTACAAAGTATTGAAACAGCTTTATAATATTTAAATATTCTAGATTCAAGCAGCTCAGCTACTTACAGCTGTGTGACCTTGAGAAGTCATTTACTTTGTTAAAGCCCAACTTCTGCATTTGTACATTGCAAAAAAAAAATAGTAATAACACCTATCCACCTATCTTATCTGTAAGATTCTAATGAAATTATATTCTCTAAAAGAGCATTGTCAACTGTAAAATATTATAAAATCTTTAAATAATAGTGTTCTTGTCCCAATTACACTAACATAAATCCTTAAAACAGAGAGATTCTTCAGTTATACATATTAGATTATAAACTCAATGAAGTTAGGGATTCTGACTGTTTTGTTTCTTGATGTATCTTGAACTCCTAGAATAATGCCTGATACATAGTGAGTGTTCAATAAATATTAACATAAATATATAGAAAAATATATTAGTCTATGTGTTAGTAGTGACGGGTTGATAAAAAAAGATAATGATTTGTGTGCTGAGAAATCAGCTGGCAATGAGAGTGAAGAATTTTCTGGAGGGTACAGAAATCATTAGAGAAAAAGTAGTGTATTTTTATTCCATGATTCACATTGGAGGGGTGCCTGGGTGGCTTAGCCGGTTAAGTGTTCCACTCTTGATTTCAGCTCAGGTCTTGATCTCAGGGTTGTGAATTCAAGCTCCATGTTGGGCTCCACACTGGGTATGGAGCCTACTTAAAACAAAACAAAGCAAAACAAAATTGGAAAAAAATAGCCATATTATATTTCCTTAGGGGCCAAGCAATACATTGGTTTTCTTCTACACAGGTGAGAAAGGAAACAAATGTATGAAAATAAACTAAAAGCAATCATTCAGCAATCTAGGGATCTTTTCAAGAAATAAAATGTGAGGTACTTCCTCATATCGTTACCCATTTGTTCCTACATCCTATATCTCTATCTGCATGTACATCTAAAGTTCAATTAAGGGGCGCCTGGGTGGCTCAGTCCATTAAGCGTCTGCCTTCGCCTCAGGTCATGATCCCAGGTTCCTGGGATGGAGTCCCACATAGGGCTCCCTGCTCAGCGGGAAGCCTGCTTCTCCCCCTCCCACTCCCCCTGCTTGTGTTCCCTCTCTCGCTGTGTCTCTCTTTGTCAAATAAATAAAATTTTTAAAAAAAATTAAAAATAAATTTCAATTAAATAATTATTACTCATAATAGTGATTCTGTCTTCTCAAAGAAATGATAAGTTATATTCAGAGTTGTCCTTACTAATACAGAGAGGTATGTAATATGTTTCATAAATACTTTTTCTTCATAAAATGCATCACTACTTTTTAAAGTTGTGGTACTTCCTTCCTCCAAACATTTTAATTAAGCATTTCTTATGTGTCATGAAATATAGATTATTCAAAGAAATAAATATGTCCCATATATGTCCCATTATAATTCAATGAAAGAGAAGGAAAGATTAAACTTCTCTTATCTAGTCAATCTATTTTCCTAGACCATCAATAATTATATATCAGGTTCATGTCCTATAAAACTAAAAACAACTAAATCATATGATATGCATCTCGGTCTATACTTCGGATTTTCCTTTCTGGGAAGCTTTGCTATTTTTTTATTTGTTTTTGTTTGGTTTTGTGTATTTTCTCTATGCATGAGTGTATCATTCAGAGTACTATCTTGCTATCATGTATTGTTTTCTAGCAGCTTCTATCCAAATATTCATCCACAGTTTAATATAATTATTAATTTAGTTGTCCATCTCCCCAACAGCTATGGTCTGAGTTTACTAAGATATGGATTATTTTTTGACTTTATTTCTCTAATATGTAACACAGTACTCGGAATATTATATGTACCAAATAAATGCGGAAAGAAGAAAGGAAGGAAGAAGGGAAGGGGATAAAAAGCCACATGAATATATGTCACAGTTAACTACAAATGATCGTGTGATCTGAACCTGGGGAATTTTTATTTATTTTTATTATTTTTAAAGATTTTATTTATTTATTTGTCAGAGAGAGAGTGTGAACGCACAAGCAGAGGGAGAGGCAGAGGGAGAAGGAGGCTCCCCACTGAGCAAGGAGGTCCCTGGGACATGACCTGAGCCAAAGGCAGATGCTTAACCAACTGAGCCACCCAGATGCTCCAAAACCTGGAGAATTTTTAATAGAACTAGATATATGATGCCAAATTATGCTGGAGATTTAAGAACATAAAAAAGCAAAAGAAACAAAGCTATAGGGGTAAATTTTATTTTATTTTATTTTTTTTTTTTTTTAAAGATTTTATTTATTTATTTGAGAGAGAGAATGAGAGACAGAGAGCACGAGAGGGAAGAGGGTCAGAGGGAGAAGCAGACCCCCTGCTGAGCAGGGAGCCCGATGCGGGACTCGATCCTGGGACTCCAGGATCATGACCTGAGCCGAAGGCAGTCGCTTAACCAACTGAGCCACCCAGGCGCCCTAGGGGTAAATTTTATACCAGGAATTAGATCATGTCTATCTACACACCCTAGGAAACATTATATATTTCTTTTTACATAGGACCGCCTGGGTGGCTCAGTCAGTTAAGTGTCCGACTCTTGATTTCAGCTCAGGTCATGATCTCTGGGTTGTGAGATCGAGCCCTGTGTCAGGCTCTGTGCTGGGCATGGAGCCTGCTTCAGAGTCTCTCTCTGAATGTCCCTCTGCCCCTCCCCCACTCTCTAAAAAAAAATAAAAGCACTCTGAGAGAAATTTAAAATATATATATTTAGATATATATGTATATATATTTTTGCCACATAAAAAGAAGTCACAGCCTACAGAGCTAGACAGAGTCTAGTCTCACAATACAAGTCAGCTTAAGCCATGAGAGGCTCAGGTTTCCACAGCCAGGCTAAAGCAGAACATTGTGGCAGTTACCTCAAAGACACAAACAGGAGGAGGAGGAAGGACTTAATCATCCTCTATTTATGCCTTTTTGCCTAAACTACCTGGGCAATTGGCTTAACTCTCCATTTTTCCTAGATATGGAGAGTTGGCAGACCTACAAATGGAAATTTGCCCAGTCTTAACCTAGGGTCCTAGTGTCTTCATTATTAATCGCCCCCACACTCTAAATAAACAATAAAACATCTAGAAACTCACCGAGAAAGGTTTTACCAAAATTACATGCCTGCTGCCTCCAGACTCAAGAAACAGAGACTGAGAAGTGATTTAAAGGAAAACAAAAGCACAAATAAAAAGCTAGCCTGGCGTAGCCCCACAGAGCAGGTTTTACTGGCCTAGCAGCAATCTCACTACCCCTCAGCTCGAGTGCTCAAGGACTCCACCCCAAGGGCATACCCCTGCGGATCTGGGATGGCTTCCCACCACCATTCTGTCCACAGGGGGCATTTCTCACTGGTCTCTTTTAGGATAGCTGGAAAGATATTATCTTACCAAAATAAACTTTTTTTTTAATTGAAAGTTATGATTGCACCACCAACGCAACCCAGAATGTGGTGTGTCAGCTTTGCTGTACATTATTTTCCTATTACTATTCCAGGAAAGATCTCTTATTAGTGACTGCCTGCAGAGTAGAGAAAAAAAAAATCCAAAATGGAGCATGATCACTTATAGCCCAGAGGAGAGAAAAAGAAAAGAAAAAACATCAACAACAACCTGGGAGATCCCATGTCCTCCTTACCCTTAAGAAAGGAAAAGATTTATTTGCTTTTGAAGTAGCTTAGGTCACATATGCAAGAATATTTTTATAACCCTACAAGAAAAGAAAGTGCAACATCCAAGCAAATTTAAAATGTGTTTTAACTGTGGATGTATATTTAAATTTTATTCCAAAAAATGCTTTATCTATATGACCTCTCCAGTCTTACAAACCACATGGGGTTCATCCTCCACATCGGCTTGTGTGAGGGACTAGGAGGCTATGGGTGTCCCTCTACGCTCTCCCTGCCCCACTCTTTGTCTTCCTAAAGACTTAGTTTAAGTGGCACCAACTCAGAGACACTTTTCCTAAACTTTCTTTCTTTATTTTTTTAAACATTTTATTTTTTTTAATTTTATTTATTTATTTATTTTTAGAGAGAGAGAGAACAGAGGGAGAGAGAAACTCAAGCAGACTCTAAGTCAAGCGCAGAGCCCAAATTGGGGCTTGATCTCATGACCCATGATATCATGACCTGAGCTGACACGAAGAGTTGGACACTTAAGCGATTGAGCCACCCAGGCACCCCTAAAGATTTCATTTTTAAATAAAGTATACCTCTACACCCAACTCAAACTTACAACCCCGAGATCAAGAGTCACATGCTCTACCAATTGAGCCAGCCAGGCACCCCTATTTCCCTGAACTTTCTACTTGGAATACCTTTCTTCCCCTGTGTTCCTTGTGTTCTTTAATCAAAATCTTTATGAATTGTTAACTATTTTTTTTTCTTTTTAAATTTTTGTTTAAATTCTAGTTAGTTAACATACAGTGCAATATTGGTTTCAGGAATAGAATTCAGTGATTTATCACTTACAACACCCAGTGCTCATCATTGAATTATTAACTACTTAATCTATTTCCTTGCTTGTATCTATTCCCCTCAGTAGAATTTATGTTCCCAAAGGGCAAGTACCTTCACTGTCTTGTTGATCGTTGCATTCTCAACACCCAGCTCTCTGCTTGACATATATTAAGTACTCAGATATTTTGTTGAATGAATGAATGAATGAATGAATGAATTGGGCGAACTAGTATTAAACAATGATAGTTCATTTACTGGATTTGTGATTTATGTACTCTGTCATCTTGAGAAGTATTTACTTCCCTAATGTCCTTTGATTTCCTTCCTTGTAAAATAATGATAGTTCTAACCACATAGAGACGTTGTGAGCATTAAATGAAATAACGGAGTAAAGAGCATCATGTCTAAAAAGAATTTACAAGTTATCCATTATTACCTAAACCAGAAAGGGGGGCAGAGATAGGCAGTGAGCGAACCCAACCAGGCACTCATTGGGAATTGTACAAACACTCACAGCAAGTGGAGTCAATTTGAGTTATTGGTTGGCAGTTTCTTGGAGGCAGGAGACCACCATCTACTTGGCCACAATTTGATTAGAAGGTGCACACATGTCTCTAGAAAGAGGAGATCATTAAAATTCCTTCTCCCTCAAGACATTTAAAGGATAAATTCCCATGAAATATCTCTATTCAACTCGTGGCTCCTGTGGTGTTTGTTTGGTTTTTGGTTTTGGTTTTGTTTGGGGTGGGGGGCGGAGTTGCCCTGTAGTTTCCTTGAAGGAACCAACTGTGAAACTGTCATGACAGAGATAGGATTTTCAGGACTTTATGCTCAGCTCTATCCTACGATCACCCCCATCATTACATGACCAGAGGAGGAAAAAGGTTGGGAGAAAAAAATCTGAAGCAGAATATCGAGTCCTTCTATTGTCTTTATGAAGTAAACCAAAGAAATCTGTGAAAGGCTCATGTTTGGCTCATAACATCAAAGATGAGATTTACTCCTTTGGAAAATATGGAGAATTATATAGTCATATGTAAACTATCATCATAAAATTAAGGAATCTTTTGGTAATGAATTTCATTATAAATCATATAAGTAAAAATTAAAAGTGTTGCAAATAATACAATATTTTAATTTTGAAAATGTATACACATTATCATTTGGTAGTCAGCATACAATTAAGATATATTTTAAGTTTTTATCTAAACAAGTTTTTTAAACCCATTTTTGGTTTGAGCTATTCAGTCAATTTGCTTCGTTTCTGCTATTGCTTTGTGAAGGCTTTAACAAATATATTAGATAAGCTCTATTTCTACTCTAGTCACAGGTCTGCAAGCAGAGGTTCTTTATAAAACTAAAATAAGGGGCGCCTGGATGGCTCAGTCGTTAAATATCTGCCTTCGGCTCAGGTCATGATCCCAGGGTCCTGGGATGGAGCCCATGTCTGGCTCTCTGCTCTGTGGGGAGCCTGCTTCTCCCTCGCCCACTCCCCCTGCTTGTGTTCCCTCTCTCACTGTCTCTCTCTCTCTCAAAATAAATACATAAAATCTTTTAAAAAGGTAAATAAAACTAAAATAAATAACAAACCAAGGTCAATATATTCACTGACAGTAGCTCTAGATCTGCTTGAATATCCAAAGTATTTGGAGGTGTGTATTGGGGGGTGGGTGATGTTTTTATGTTGATTTTTTGTTTGTTTTTGTTTTGTTTTGTTTCTGTATAGGGGCACTTCAATTAGTCTGGAAGAGGTTTCAGTTTATTGTTCAGAATCAACTTACTACTTCTAACACAGTGGCTCTCAATCTGATGGTAACAACCCTCCCTTCTTGTTGTAATTATTTTGTTACACTCTCTCTATGATTCTGAAATAAAATTCATAGATAATGTAACCTACTAACATGCATAATTTCAAAAAAGGGAGGGAGGAGGGAAGGAGTGAAGGAGGGAGAGTAGGAAAGAAGGAAGGAAGTCCTAACTCTAAAATTTTAGAGTCGTAATAGGAAAATAAAATAATTTCTATTTCAGCATGTAGGAACTCAGGTACAAGTACACCAGGAGACATATGAAAATTGTCAGATGCTTGCACATACATGAAATGATTAAGATATGATTTATGACAAGTAGGGTGAGGTGAACTCATTTTGTACAAATATAGGAAAATGAAAACATGGCAATAAGTATGGACAGTAGAACAAAAACGGGTGTTATGAAAAAATGTGGTAGGCAGAATAATGCCCCCTTCTCCCCCCCCGACCCAGGATGTCCACATCCTAATCCTTGGAACATGTGAATATATATATTAAGCTACATGCAAAGAAAAAATGGGATGGAATTACGATTGCTAACTGACTAACCTTAAAATAGGGGGATTATCCTGGATCGTCTGGGTATCACTAGGGTCATTAAAAGTGGAAGAGAGAGTCAGTCAGAGGAAGAGATGTGGATGACAGAGGCAAGACCAGAGTGGTGTGATGTGAGAAGGATGCCCTGTGCTCGTCTTTGCTAGCTGTGAAGATGCAGCGGGACTAAAGGAATGCTGACATCCTCTAGAAGCTTGAGGAAGGAAAGGAAATGATTCACCTCTATAGCCTCCAGAAGGAAACATTGTCCTGTCAAAACCTTGATTTTAGCCCAGTGGGGAACCATGTCAGACTTCTAACCTATAGAACAGCAAGATAAGAAATTTGTGTTGTTTGAAGCCACTAAGTTTGTGGTAATTTGTTACAGCAGCAATAGAAAATTAATGCAATAAATAAATACACCAATCTTACCTATATGATAAGAGAAAGAGGGACATAACCTTAATTGAAATAAGGATGACAAGTCAAGACAAATAAACTTTCATAGGGAAGAAAAAAAAGGGAAATATGTTACCCTCACAAATGGCCTGAGCTTTATAAATATGGAGTCAAAATAAGTCCTTATTTTATGGTATGGAATGAGACAGAGACATATTATCACAGAAAATACATTTCAGGGGTGCCCAGATGGTTCAGTCAGTTAAGCGTCTGCCTTTGTCTCAGGTCATGATCTCAGTCCTTGGACTGAGCCAAGCGTCAGGCTCCCTGCTCATCAGGGAGTCTGCTTCTCCCTCTCCTCCCTGCTCATGCTCTCTCTCGCTATCTCTCTCTCTCTCTCTCAAATAAATAAATAAAATCTTAAAAAAAGAAAAAAATACATCTCATTTCCTGGTAGCCTGCCAAGACATGTTTTAGGGACTGGTACTTAGAACTTGAAGTACATCTTTCTATTGGTTTTGTGAAATGAAGGATGGATTGAGACGAAATAAGCAAGCAAACAAATTAGAGTTTTGCTTGTTCTTTAGACCCTAGTAAGAGTCTATGGAGACGTACAATTATCTCCAGGGACAGTATAAAAATTTGAAAAACCTAAATGGACAACTTAAAATTATATAAACAATTTCACTGTGCTTTTTCAAAACAAGAGTTCCTACTGATAGGTTACAAAATAAGTTAAAAATCTATAGGGTAGAAAGTGTTGTGAACTAAATTGTGTTCTCCCAAACACAAGGTTTTTGGTCTGCAAGTTCATAGCCTTCATCAGATTTGGAAAGTTTTTGACCATTATTTTTTCGAATATATCTACCTTCCCCCTTTGGAAACTCCATTTATCTGTACACTAGGTCACATGAAATTGTCCCAGAGCTAACTGGTACACCATTCATTTTCTTTTAAAGTCTTTTTTTCTACTTATTTCATTTGAATAATTTTTTATGGCTGTATCTACAAATTCACTATTGTTTTTCTGCTGTGCTTAGTATCCAGTTAATACCACTCAGTATATTTTTTCATCCTTGGCATTGTATTTTTCATCTGAAGAAATTCTCTTTGGTTCTCTGTTATATCTTCCAACTTCCTTATTATCATATTCAATCTTTCTTCTACCTACTTTAACATATAGAATGGAGTTATAAGTATTTTAATGTCCTTGTCTGCTAATTATAACATCTTTGTCAGCTCTCATTGATTGATTGATTAGTTTTGATCACCTGATTTTTCTCCTAACTATGGGTTGTGTTTTTCCTACTCTTTTTATATCTAGTAATGTTTTATTAGCTATCAGGCAAGATGAATTTTATCTTGTGAAGTGGTGGATATTTTGCATTCTAAAAATATTTTTGAGCTTCTGAGATAAAATTAAGTCACTTAGAAACAGTTTGATCCTTTGGTGTCCTGCTTTTAAGATTTGTTATGCAAGACTTGAGCCATGTGTGATCTAAATATTTCCAGTACCAAGACTAGACCCTATACCCAAAGCCTTGTGAACTGTGTAGTTTTCCAGTGTGGCTGGTAGTATTACACATTATTCCCCAACCTTCATGAATGTTGGGTCCTATTTTCTTTAATCGTTTTGGGTGGTCCTCAATTACTATTGAGTGAGGTAGTTTTCTTAACTGCATGCCCTGATCAGTACTTTGATGAATATTATTTGGATGATTCTCTGTAGTTGTCCAGAGTTTTATCTTTGTGTACCTGTCTCCTCTCTGGTACTCTAGCTGCCTTGTGAAAAAAAAAATTTTTTTTAAATGAGCTTTATCCCCAACATGGGACTCAAACTTGACCCCAAGATGAAGAGTCCCCCAAGATGAAGAGTGGTATGCTCTACCAACTGAGCCAGCCGGGCAGCCCTAGCTGCCATGTGAAATTTAACTGCATTCTTCTCCTTGAATTCTTAGCTCAATCTCCTCAAATCAGGGAGTCCATTGATCTCTTACCTGCTTTATGATCTGGAAATTCTTTCAAAGTTGGAGGAATCATAGCGCTCACCTCAATTGTTTCCTACCTGCCAGAAATCGTTGTCCTTTGTTGTTTAAGGCCAATGTTTTAAAAACCATTCTTTTCTATATGTGTCATTTTTTAGTTGTTTCAGATAGAAGACTAAATCTGGTTCTTACTGTTCTATCTTGGACACAAAAAAGTCGATATGTCTTATAAATAATATATATATATGGATTTTTAAATAATATTGGAGTTTAAATACATGAGTCTAATCTATCATTATTACTGATATACTTGGGCATGTTTCTCCAACCTTATTTTTGTTTTCCATTTCTATTTCTTTTTAATGCTTTCTCCTTTCATTTTTTAATGCTTTCTCCTTTTAAAAAGAAAAAAAAACTAATCCTCCCTTTTAAGACAAAAAATTAGCAAATTCTTAAATTCTTTAATTTTCCTCCACAACAATGCCCATCCTGTAATTTTTTTCTAGACTTTCAATTCTGGAGTATTGTGGATATATTTTTTCTTTTTTTTTTTTTTTAAGATTTTATCCATTTATTTGTGAGAGAGAATGAGAGACAGAGAGCACGAGAGGGAGGAGGGTCAGAGGGAGAAGCAGACTCCCCGCCGAGCAGGGAGCCCGATGCGGGACTCGATCCCGGGACTCCAGGATCATGACCCGAGCCGAAGGCAGTCGCTTAACCGACTGAGCCACCCAGGCGCCCCATATTTTTTCTTTTTATTTGGTCTTAAATAAATGGCTACAATAAGGTAAGCTATTTAATCACCTTTAATCAGATATCTTTTGCAGCATTCCTTGGATTTTTCTCTCCTCCTAATTTACCTAAAACTATTGTCCAAATAAGTCTGCATGGCAATTTTCTTAAGGCTTTCCGTGCCTGAGAATATTTTTTTTTATTATGTTGACATATCTGAAAACAGTTTGGCTTGAAAATTCTATATTTCAAATTATTTTCTTTTACTACTTACAAAAACATCCCTTCATTATCTTCTTGCAGTTAGTGTTTTCTGTTGAAAAATCTGATTTTAGATTCTGTGTTGGTGTTTTGCTCTGGAAATTTTTGTATATGTATATGGTGTGAATTTGGCTACCCTCTCTCTCTTTTTTAAAGATTTATTTGTTTATTTGAGAGAGAGCAGAGGAAGAGAATCCCCAGCAGACTTCCAGCTAAGTGCGGAGCCCGACTTGGGGCTCCTTCCCACGATCCCAAGATCATGACCTGAGTGGAAACCAAGAGCCTCACACTCAACCGACTGAGCCAGCCAGATGGCCCTCTCCCTTTTTTTTAAATCTTCTCTATCTTTTTTTTTAAAGCAATTTTTTTTTTAAGATTTTATTTATTTGCGAGGGAGAGAATGAGAGACAGAGAGCATGAGAGGGAGGAGGGTCAGAGGGTGAAGCAGACTCCCTGCTGAGCAGGGAGCCCAATGTGGGACTCGATCCCGGGACTCCAGGATCATGACCTGAGCCGAAGGCAGTCGCTTAACCAACTGAGCCACCCAGGTGCCCCTAAATCTTCTCTATCTTTTAATATCTTCCCTAATTGCATTCCTTTTATTGTTTAAATAATCTCTACACCCAACATGAGACTTGAACTCATGATCAGGAGTTGCATGTTCTACCAACTGAGACCACCTAGTGCCCCTCTTCCCTAATTTTAAATTCACAATCCATTTTTCTTAATATTTCTACTCTACAGATGTCTGCAATCCAGAATATTGTTCTTAAATGGCTATGCTCCTCAAATATCCTCTTGTACTGTGAGTTCTTTTTCTCTAGGGCTAGTTCCCTAGATTTGCTGCCCATTAGAACCACCTGTGGAGCTTAGAAAAACCCTAAAGCCAGGTCTGACTCCAAAGTAATTAAATCAGCATGTCTAGGAGTGGGAGCCAGGTGTTAGTTCTTTTTTTTTTTTTTTTTAATATCTCTAAGTGATTCCAACGGGTAACAAAATTTGGGAACCACTGGTCTGAAAATATGAGTCATGCTGCCAGGGAATGTTTATTTCCCAATGTATCAGCTTGATGAATCAGGGAGTGCAGGTGGGGGGTTAATGACTCCTAAAACGAAGAGCTCCAAGCACCTGAATCACTCCTTACCCCCAAAATATCTCAGGTCAGATCTTCACTTTTCAAAACCTGTGGAGAATCAGCATTAGGAGGAGATACTCCTTAGATTATAATTCCTAGTTCAAAACTGTATCACTTCAGAATCATCAAGCCACACCCTAAACCAATTAAATCTAAGACTGTTAAGGGTGGGTCCCCAGGCATTAGTATTTCTTAAAGTTCCATAGATAATTCCAGTGTGTGGCTAAGATTAAGTACAACTGTCCCAAAAATTTGGAGAATGAGGGGTGGAGACACAACTGCCTCAAGTCAGATTGTCTCCACCTGTTTGTGTTTTGTTTTTTGTTTGTTTGGTTGGTTTTGGGGTTTTTATTTTAATTTCCTCAGAAGGAAAGAGCTGTTTTACTACTCAAAATGTATCCTTAAGGAGAATGGGACAGAAGTTCTAGGCAGGGATTTGGAGCAGGTGCTGTCTGTCCCAAGATAATGTGGGTAGGGGGCAGGGGTGGAAGAACAGTATTCCAGCTCTTCTGTTTCTATTTTGTTCTGTAACTGCTTTATTGGGCTGCATCCTATCCCAGGCTAAAACCATCTATATGCGTGGGGGCATGCGTGTGCACGCGCGCTACACCGCCCTCCCCCACGCACCCCACCCCCCTTCCAACGAATTGCCAAGAAGGTAACAGAGGCAGTACCCCAGGCTTCTCTCACAGTGTTGTTCATTTTCTTGTTCTGGTTCCTGGAAGTTGAAAATAGGAGAGGCTTCTAGCAGTTGAGCTTGTTTAGTATCTTCATTCAAATTACCATCCGAACGGTGCATATTAAAACCATTCCCCCAAAATTAAACAAAATAAAAGCTTTGTCTGTAATGAAGAACAGAATTAGACTCTGGGTTCGGATGGAGTTTTGGACACCTTGTGGGCATTTGAATGTCATGCAAGATTCTTTGTTATATAATTCCTGGTGTTTTTAGAACAGCCCTGCATATTGCAGGACATCAATCAGCCCTGGCTCTGGCCTTTCCTTCTAAATTATAATATATTGTGCCAAAATGTGAAGGGTCTGGCAAGCCCTGATAAATTTGAATCTTATACTAAAAGTCACTGGAAGAGTTAAAGGTTTTTAATGAAGAAAAATACAAGGTTCAACTGAAGTGTAACGGACTAGACTAGGCTGTCAGTTCCTTAAAGGAGGCTCCACTTTTGTATCTCCATAATATCAACAGAGATTAGTCAAGAACAAGGGAAATAGCAAACAATAAATAAACGGGTGGACAAATGGATGGTTAGAAAGAAAAGGAGAGACAGAAAGAAAAGAACATAGAAAGCAGAAGGCGAGGGAGAGGGGCTACCATACAACTAGTTAATTATTAAAGAAGGCTCAAACTAAAATAATAATAATGGAATAGTGAAAACTGTACAGATGAAAAGTATTTAGAAGAAATAATCAACAGGTCCTATGAAATAGTGTAATGTAGTAACCAGAACATGGATTCTGTAGCCCAGCTAATCCCTGATTTAGGCAATAATTCCGTTTAAGCACAGAGAAAGCATAATAATACAAGAAGTCCAAAGATAAAGCTATTAAGTTGTTAATTTCTGTGGGATATGCATAGTTTCTCAAACACACATATATTTTTCATATCACATAGGAGCATACTTGGTATATAATAAAATTTCAATAGGGGCACTTGAGTGGCCCAGTTGGTTGTGATGAGGGATAGTTGGAAGGCAGGCAGGCAGGAGGGACAAGGGGTCCCCCTTCCCCAAGAGGAAACCACCCTTAAAAGGACTTTACACCACCCTGGAAGGAGCCCTCCATCCTTTCCCATGTGACAAAAACCTGACTGGATGACAGGCGCAGGGAGGGTTAATCAGATTAAAACAGCCCACCAACAAGCCCATAAAGACCCCTAGACTTAGAAACTCCAATGGCAGCCCTCTCAGGTCCCCTCCCTCCTCTGGAGCTTCGTACTCACTTTGCTATCGCTCAATAAACCTTGTTTTGCTGCCCACCACTCTGTCTGGTCTACCTCGTCTTCATTCTTTGAAGTGGTATGACCAAGAACCACGGGCACTGACGGAGAAAAAAATTCCTGTAACAGTTGACCATCAGATTCTTGATTTTGGCTCAGGTCGTAAATTCAGGATTGTAGGATCAGCCCGGTGTCGGGCTCTGTGCTTGCACCATCTACTCCCTCCCCTTCTGCTCCTCCCCCCACCCTGTTCTCAAATAAATGAATAAATAAAATCTTTTTAAAAAATAACTTCAATAAATACCTGTTGTGTTTAGGTAAATACGTAAGGCTTTAACTTAGTCACATAATCGAGCTACTCAAATCCCAAGAAAAGCATGATGGATTATACAGAGCTTGAAAAAGAGAGACAAACAAGCATGAGCAAAGGTCTGGTCACTAATTAACTGACTTTGTTTTTTTTTCGTTGTTTTTTTTTTTTTTTAAGATTTTGTTCATTTATTTGACAGAGAGAGAGAGAGACAGCGAGAGCGGGAACACGAGCAGGGGGAGTGGGGGAGGGAGAGGCAGGCCTCCCGCTGGGCAGGGAGCCCGATGCCGAGCTCAATGCCAGGACCCTGGGATCATGACCTGAGCCGAAGGCAGAAGCTTAACCGACTGAGCCATCCAGGCGCCCCTAATTAACTGACTTTGAACATCTTACAAAATTTACGAAGAATAGGGATTTCATGAGGAAAAGAAAAAAAATTAAGCTCACAAAATATTTATTGCATCATTATTCACAATAGCCAAGATATGGAAACAACATCATGTTTGTCTATGGATATAACCTACTGTTTGTCTATAGATGAATAGATAAAGATGTGCTAAAAATGGAATATTATTCAGCTATGAGAAAGAAGAAAATCCTGCTGTTTGCAACAACATGGATGGAATTTGAGGACATTATGCTAAGTAAGATAAGTCAGAGAGAAAAAATACTGTATTATGTCACTTATATGTGGAATCTTAGGAAGCCAAAGTTATAGAAACAGAGAGTACAATGGTAGTTACCAGGGGCTGGGGGGTGGGGAAATTGGGGAGATATTGGTCAAAGGTGAAAAAACAAACAAGCAAGCAAAAATAATAAGAAGGAACTAAAAGACATGTTTGTAAAATTAAAATCACTGTGTGAAAGTTATTGCAACAGAACTGAGGGTTGTGCTATGGAAATGGTCACTGAACTCAGAAAGAAAAAAATCTTTTAGAGAAGTCAAACTATGATAAAACCCAAAAGGAAGACACAAGTATTTATGATGAGTTTTCATATCATATTTCCTTTTTTTTTTTTTGAGAGCGAGCAGTGGGGGTGGGGGAGGGGTAGAGGGAGAGAATTTTAAGCAGGAGCCAGATGCAGGGCTCATTCTCACGACCCTGAGATCATGACCTGAGCTGAAATCAAAAGTCGGATGCTTAACTGACTGAGACACTGTGGCGCCCTGTACCATATTTCCAATTAGCAAATTTGTTTAATACATCTGGGTACAGAATAAACAAATATAGTATCAGAGAAATGGTATCGGAGAAAAAGTACCTGGGAGGATACTGAACAGGGAAAAACCTACCTGTGCTCTCAAATCTAAAATACAGAAACTCTAAATTATAGCAACAGATGAAAATTAAATATAGAACATTCAAGAAATTGTGGCAAAGTTTTGGACAATGGGACAGTTGTAGCACTTTCAGTTGGCAAGACTATCACAATCACAAAGCAGTTTGTCCTTAGCTCCTTCCACTCACCTTCCTTCCCTTGGAGTCCTTCTAATCTTCCAGTTTCTCTGCCTTCTTACGGCCCTATCTCTTTCGCCCAGGGCCTGCCATTGGATAATAATGGATAATCCCCACTAAACTGCTACTTGATAATAGATTAATGTGTTTTGCATTTAAACAGAAAACACTTGTACAAATCTTTCTAGACAGCTAGACAAGGGCAGCCAGCACTGGGTGTTCAGAGGAAAGACCAACAAGAGTTAAAAATGCCAAGGATGCTGGTCTCCCCTGGGCCCAGAGAGGCACGTCTTGGGTTTATTTGTTTTTGTTTCTTTGTTTGTTTGTTTGCATGTATTCTGTAAAGAAGCATACATATGCCCTGTCCTCCCAAAGCAATATTTTATAGCCTCATAGTTTAAAGGAAATTTAGGAGATTTGAGTTAAATCTGATATCCATCATCCTTCATCCCCATTCTTACCATTATGGAATTATAAGTAGTGAAGAGAATTTTGACATCATGCACAGTTCTCTAGGCAATAGAAGAAAAAAAAATGTAAAAGAGAGAGATGAGATTAATGGATTAATAGATTAATCTGCATGGTGAGAATGTACATTTTCCAGGCTAATAGTACTTTGGAAACTTAATGATTTTGAAGACTAAGGTCACAAAGTGTAGAAAAGGGAAAATAATTGGGAAAAGGGGGAAAATAGCATAGACAGAGAAAAGCATACAGAATGGAATAACTTATAGTAATAATATTTATGTTTTTTAGTAATTTATAGCAGATCTTGATAAATTATGAAATGTTTCTTCCGCTGCATTCTCTTCTCACATACTTTGTGCCTCTTATCTATTCATCGGAGCAGATGACTTTGTTCTCATCATATGAGTAATTGAGTGTGAACATTATTTGAGCAGATAAGGCTCTCTGAAAAAAATATTATATTGTTTATTCATAAATACTGTCACACACACAATGTATACACGAAACTCTGATAATACTCTATATCACATTTTGTGAAAATGATTAAAGTATTTTATAAATACTAATTAAATATCATAGAAGCTCCTATTAGCAATAGGACTTCTATTAATATATAGACACTGACAGTTATGAACTCTAAATATCTCTTTTTTAGTTCTCACGAATGTATTATAAACCTCTTCAATCACATATTTGATCAAAATATGTATTTACATAATGATTCAATAGCTGTTTTGAATCAAATTATCATTTCATAAAGATATTTGTGAAGTTATAATCCCATATATTATTCTGAAATATTGCTCTCAAATGCAATTTAGGTGTTTTTGGTTTTTTTTCCTGCCTCTAATATTGTTTCAATCTTCTTTGTTTTTCCAGGGCACTGTTTCTGATTCTTCCTTTCCAATGTTTATTTCCTCTCCTTGATGTAATGTGCCATCTTTTAGTTATTTTGTAACCAGTCCATCTGTAAAAGTTTTGTTTCTATCTTTTCTTCTATTCTCTTAATCTAATACATTATGTTCTCTGGATCATCTGTGTTTTGCTCTCTCAGTATTAGCGGATTCCTAGTATTTGCAAATAATATCAGAAGCTCATGCTTGGTTGTATTAAGCCAGGCCCAAAACACAGAAGAGCAAGGGCCAGGGAAAGAGGCACAGTAGCAAGTTATCAAGATTTGTTCTAAGACTTCCAGCCCTGAACTTATTTGACACTTTCATTCATTATATTTGGTAATTCTCTACTTTGCTAATTGCTCAAAAATGTTCTTAAGAGAGAACATCACCTGTGTTAAGTAGTTGATAAAGTGTTGATACACATATTCCATTTTCCCTTCTTAGAATTTCAGTATTTGAAGAGCATCAGGATGTGTCCCATTATTGTTGAATAGCTTATGGCTTCACCAGTTAAGTGTAGGTAATTGTCCTCCTGTAATTGTGCACAAAAGCAGTTTATATGTCTTCCTCTCCTACAAACTGTTCTCTCAGCACTGCCTACATTTCCAGCCAAATTGTGTGGTTTGCAGGGCTTTAAGGGTTGTACCATATAACAGAATCTCCTTGATTAGAAGCAATCTCACTCAGCCACAGAGGATACTGTGTTTGTTTCCTAGGGCTACTATAAGAAAAATACCACAAACTCTGGGCTTAAAGCAGCAGAAATGTTCTGAAGACTAAGAGTCTGAAATCAAGATATCAGCAAGGCCATAATCTCTCTGAAGGCTCTAGGGAAGGATCCTTCCTTGTGTCTTTCTAGATTCTGGTGGTAGCTGGCAATCCTTGGCATTCCTTGATTTATGGCAGAATAGCTCCAGTCTAGACAAAACATAAGAGACTCTTAACCATAGGAAACAAACTGAGGGTTGCTGGAGGGGCAGGGGTAAGGGATGGGGTAACTGAGTGATGGACATTAAGGAGGACAGGTGATGTAATGAGCACTGGATGTCATATACAACTGATGAATCATGGAACTCTACCTCTGAAACTAATAATACACTATATGTTAATTAATTGTATTTAAATAAAAAAAATAATTTAAAAAAAGGAATAGTTCCAGTCTCTGACTGTCTTCACATGGCCTTCCTGTGTGTGTCTCTGTTTCCTCTTCTTGTAAGGACCTTGGCCATTGGATTTGGGTCTATTTGAATCCAGTATGATTTCATCTTAACTTGATTACATCTGCAAAGATCCTATTTCCAAATAAGGTTACATTCATAGCTGCCAGGGTTAGGACTTTGTTGACACAATTCAGCCCATAACAGATACCTTTCCAATTTTTTCCCATTTGAAACCACAGTGATGAATTATCAAATATGATGTTATATATACTGTAGATGCTTAATTCACATTATTTGATTTTGATTTCTGTACTTATAAGGCTTTCTGCTATCAGTTATTTTGGTGGTAATGGTAATAAGAAAAGCATCAACAAGAAAGGATTTTCTGCTTTCATCTGTAAAAAACAGGTTGAAATACAAGTTTTAAAATAATGATGTGTTATTACTCAACATTTTATATGTTGCTCAAATCATATTTTTTCATTTATTCTTTAAAATATTTTTAGAAACACAAAAATCCATATAGAGTAAATTGAACCAAACTGAAAGATCCAGGAGTAAGTTGAGATACTGCCTTCACGTGAAAGAAAACTAAGACTACTTTAAAACAAAGTGATGTAACTCAGGCTTTGCTTGGATAGAGAGCAGATGTAGATCTGAATATTCAATAACTGCTGAGCAGAAAAAGTAAACCTCTGGGTTCTTTCTTTCTTTCTTTCTTTCTTTCTTTCTTTCTTTCTTTCTTTC